>NW_027110347.1:222330-223956 GCF_000696795.3 Halyomorpha halys
TTATTTCACTTAAAGCATTTATAGAGACCAATTTTGGACAGTCCCCAAAGGCCATTGGTGAAATGAGCAAATGGTTACCTACAGCATCCATTTAAAGGTCCACTGCCTCAGTCCCCAATTTTAATAGAAAAAATAAATCGCATTTGAATGTTATTTTGAGAATAGCTTTCTATTATCAAATATTTCGGATCCAGAAAAAAAAAAAAACTTTCTCTAATACTAAATGGTTTCTCAATATTTCACATTTTGTGAGGTTGAGGATGTTGAAAGTTAAGTTACCTAACCGCAAGACGGATTTGAAGATGTTCATCTTAGTAGTTTATTGATTTCTTTGCTTGTTTACTCAGCTAATATCTCACGAACGATATTCAAACAGTGGTCTGAAACATGATGTTTTCGATTCTTACCCAAAATGGAATCCATCAAAAGAGAAACCTGAGAGAGCGCTTATCCAAACATGTTGGAATGTGGTTATTTAAACATGAATGGCAAAAATCAACTCAATTTTAATTCTCAAATGGTTCTCTGGCATAAAGTGAGTTTATGTTTATTTATCAGATCATTACTCAAGAGTTTCGGGCTAATTTAAATGCAAAGTTGTGTGAGTAGAAATGTGCTCTGTCCAACAATTGGATGAAACGCGAAAGTGTTTCTCCTTGGCGTTGATTTTTCCCATTTGTATGTTTTTCAAAAGAGATAGCAAATTGAGCATTTTTATTTTTTTTAAAAAATCATATTCTAGCTTAATCGTATGGAATTTTATCTTTGTGGCTTTTTCTGGAAGTATACGAAAAAGCAAAATTTATTTTATTGTTTTCGAATGATTTAAAAATCTTGTATTGTACATTGTATTGCTGTATACCGATTTTTATTAGAGAATAGAAAATTACCTTTAATTTTGATTTCAATGTTCAGCTGTTTCGCTTGTCTCAACAGAAAAAACTGAGGTCCCAAAATTGAATTTAGTAACAAGACCTTTAGTAAAAAACTAAACAAATGCTAAATTGTCAGGACACCTCCAAAAGCTTCCTCTAGTTCGTCCTCGTCTGATTGAAGTGGATCCAACAGCTGAGCACTACCTGGCGCTACCTGGTGCTATCTAGATAAAGCAGTTGAAATTTTGTTAATATTGGTTGAGCAGCTTTAGTGGTTAGTGGTTGCAAACGTACAATATATCTTCTAACATTTTTCACTAAAAAAATGATTGGTTAATAAAAAAAAAATACTTGAAAATTTATTGAATAAAAGCTGCGTGCTTTTTTGCAATTATCTCTGCCTCCAGTATTGAGAAAGCTGTCAAATTATCAACAGTTACTAGTTATTTCTTATATAATAGTTGATAACTGGTGCCTCCCCAAAGTTTTATGGGCAGAAAAATATAGTCTCAACTAAATACACTAAAACCGCTAATTATCAATTCTTTAATCCATGGATTGAATTTAAAAGATACATTTTAAAACTTAATTGTTATATTAAGAGTTATTTGAAGGATTAGGTTACTATACCTTTATCCGACAGCTCTAACCCAACTCTTTTGATAAGTTAAGTCCGATATTGCCTCTTTTGGGGTGTAAATTGGCAATATCCCTAGCCGTGGGTAGATATTGACTATACAATAAAGTATGA
>NW_027110347.1:225282-226113 GCF_000696795.3 Halyomorpha halys
ATTATTTACGTGAAGTGGCTTGTAATGGATTTTAAGAAAAAATATATTGCTTCTTGGCATGAAAGTTCTGTTACTTTTTATACTGCCAGAAGAATGACTTTCGCATCGCCTGAATGACAGCTGCAAAGGATTGATTGTGACCTTGCCGAGATGAGATCTGGATATGGAGAGAGTATTAATATCGTGAGAGGAGCTGACCAATATATTTCTCGAAGATGGAGAGTGTACTGGTATTAGGCAAAAGAAGGGCAATGGGATGAAAGGAAGAAGGACGATCCCTGTCATGGCTTCACAATGAGATCGCTCCGTCTTCCTTAGTCTGTACCTGTCTCTGTCATTGTATCTCTCTATGTCATCTACAATTATTTAGCCTCTGTCACTAATTGTATAGTTCAACACTTTAAGATTTTAAAAACTAACAAATATTATAGCGAATATGTTTATAAAAAAAAATCAAATCGCAACAATTTCGAAAAAATAAAATAAAATTTTAATGAAAAGATAATGTGAAATTGGGTGTTAAACATTATTTTTATTATTCAATTTGATTTAGCTAAATATCATTCAACCCACAATCTAATTTTTTTTTAGTAAATAAAAATATGTGGTGCAATGAACCCTCCACAAAAGACATACTTCATCAGTTAGCATCCTTCATCCTGTGTAAATTAAATTATCCTCAAGGTGGGATTTCTCAAAGCTATATTACAATAGTATACACATCATATATTACAATAGTATACCCTTCATATATTACAATAGTATACCCTTCATATATTACAATAGTATACACTTTCCACTGCCTCAGTCCCCAATTTTAATAGAAAAAAT
>NW_027110347.1:228345-229384 GCF_000696795.3 Halyomorpha halys
GATGGAGGGCCAGCGGTTCTTAGTAAGCATGGATTGTTCTCAGAACAACCGTTATTAAAGGAGGTGATTTTTGACGCTCAACTACTACATTTTCCCAATGAAAGGTATCTTTATGAGCCTTATGATTGAAAGGGTTTTGCCTGGGATTGAAGAGTAACTTAAGTGGCCAGGAGGCCTCCAGAACCAACAGGGTTTACTGACGGATACAGTAACAGAATACATAAATATCTGCTACAGCCGGATTCGTGCCCTAGTACTTAGAGTTAGTTTCACAGCGTATAATAAATGTATAGTTTAAAATTTTTAATCCATTTTGTTTTCAAGTTAGACAGGCCACTGCATCCACAAACATATATACACACCCTTTTTTTAATTATTCAAAATTACATTTATGTTCATCTGAACTTACGTTAGATTTTATTTAAGCAATAGACCAAGTAAATGCGGTTGACCTCTCATACCTTTGAATATTTTATTAAAATTGTGAAATGGTCCATAATTAACTCTTACCTTGATGCATTCCTAGTCATAGCCTAGTCTCTTCTTTCTCCCAGATATGCCCTTAGATTTCTTCTATAACTTTTCGGGAACGGACCTCTATCCAGGAGTCCTCCAGTTTTCTTGTCCTCTTTGACGGAGCCTTTGCTCCAGAAGACCGCACACTCCACTATTTCACTCTCGAGAGGTTCGTGACAATGCCCCACCACCTAGCTGAAGCAGAGTAAGGATCCACGAGCAAATAGCCAGGAAGCAGTTCCATGAGGTAATGGTCAATCTCCCCCTAATTCCTGAACACCACCGGGCAGCTGTGTGCATCATCGCACATGTATTACATTATTAAATGGCGACGAGAGCTTAACGATACACAAAATGGAAGTGGCCTGCCAGAGAAGAAGGACAAGAAGCAACCCCTCTTCATTACTAATAGAATGTATATTGGAACTTAATAGCGTATAGGACCTGGAGTATGGACTTCACTTTAATTGCTTCATCAATGTAACAGGAATCATTTGCAATAAATTCATCGGAGAACTAATTT
>NW_027110347.1:231732-233398 GCF_000696795.3 Halyomorpha halys
CTTACCAAGCCCATGAACCCCCTGATCCTTCATAGGTTGTAGCCTTAGAGGATACTAATATATATTAAATTTTAAATATACTAACTTAAATCGATTCATTGGGCTTTTCTCTTGTCAAGAAGTTAATATAATAACAATATGATATGAAAAATAAGCCTGTCATTTATTTAATTAGAGAAAAATACAGAGATGTAAGAAATCTGTTCTTAATTGTTTCCTTCTAGAATATTTATTAATTAATTCCAAATAGACTCCAGGATTATCGCAGTGGAAAAAGGTTATTTAGTTTTTTCTCACGTGATAACTTTTTAGAAACTTTTTAAATTTGAGGAGGTATAGTCAGAAACGTAACTTTGTGGCCGAACCACTAATTAAGAGTTGTTAGAGAGCAAGAACTTTACAATGGCAACTATCGGCCAACTATCGGGCAACCATCTTTCCTTGTTTCCACTGCTATCACCTTCCGTTCTGAGGTAAACTGGTCTACGGCTTAGCAATTATCAATGAGCAACTTGATCAGGCAAGAACAATTCACGAATTGATCTCATGTTGGTTTTGTTCCATGCACCCACAATGGTAACTATCTTTCGAAATTCTAAATGTTTAGAAGTACCACTATTAACTACTCCCAACCACCTCCTATATTGTTTAATCCACAGAAAAACTGTAAATGCAAAAATTAAGCTCTGTGATACAACTATAAGGCGACCCCCATCGACCACGAAATATTGCAATTTTGGAAAAGTATTTTTCAGATATAAATTTTCATTATTGTTAAATGTTTTATTTTACCTAAAATTTTCATCCTGTGACCTTGCTGATAATGACCAATTTGATATTCTTACTGATTATGGTGCAATAACAGAAACCAGTCTAAAGTTGTTATATTTTAAAGACAATTTTTTTTTTCTAGAATTATACCTGGAGAAAAAAAATAGAGATATTTTTACAGGAACCATGGATGATTTTTTTTAAATATTGCAAAATACAATTTTGGGATAGTGAAAAATGAAAAGAAAAAATATTTCTTAACTCATCAGTGACTAAAAGGACATCCGGATTCCATGCCCATTCTAAACCAAAGACTAAAAAGGAAATCCGGACTCCATGATCAGTCCAAACCCAAGCCTAAAAGAACTTACGGGCTCCAGGCTCTGTCCAAACCAAAGACTAAAAAGGACATCCAGACTTCACCAGACCAAAGGCTCAAATACTAGGAAGAAAGAACATCAAAGCATATTGAATTAGAAGCAATCTGAAAAAAACATTATCTATATTAGAAAGCATAATAACATAAAGGTGATGACTATAAAGAAAATTCTCCCAAGCCCAAGAAGCAGACATCAGGAGCTACCAAGAAGAAACAAGATTCAGATTATCGAGGTACATTGCAGGTTATGACTTTCGTTTCTAAAAGGTACGAAATCTCAGATAGAAATGTGGTTTATAAATTAATAGCTACTGCAAACGTTTTTGGGCCTGAAAATCAATGAATCTTTTAAAAGAAACATTGTTGAGGTTTGTCGGTGCATTGGAATAGAAAGTTGTTCGCTGCAGTTACAGCTGTCGAAAAAACTAGTACAGTGGCAATAATAGTAAAAATTACAATTATAAAAATTAATAAAATCAAATAATAGCGAATGAATTTTAAAAAAATCAGTATTAG
>NW_027110347.1:233568-241080 GCF_000696795.3 Halyomorpha halys
AAAAAACTTTTTATACAGCTGGAATGAAGGATGACTCCACGGTATCAGATTGAATTTGAAAAATCAAATCCTCCAAAATGTAATGATTCCTCCGTAATGTTTATTATTTACTTTGTGACACTGTAAAATCCATTAAAATGACGACAATGAATAGCTAATGTTACAGTTTACTCAGACTAAAAGTACAAAATATTGTAGCTAATGTTACAGTTTACTGTAGCTAAGTACAGTTTTAGTCTATCGAACCCGAAGAAAATAATCACTAATTGGAAATTAAAAAGAAAAATTGGTTGGAAATTCTATGAGAAGGTGGTATTTATTTATTTAATTATTTAAACCTACATTTTTTATTGTAATACATATAAAAACAAATACATATCATAACAGAAATCTATCGATAGAAGTTTATAAATTTATATTACGTTTTTTCAATTTAAACATATAATAATATTTAACCTTGTACAATTTTTTTTAAGTGTGAGATTATTCAGCAATGACTAGAAATTGTTGCGAGAGGAATCCCCTTTCGATAAATTAATCAGTCAAATAAGGACAGTTCCAGAAGAGCACTCAAGTTGAATAAGACGAGACAATGGCCGGCAGGTCCTCAGGAATTTAATGATGTCCCGGCCGCACGCCCTCCCATCCTCCAGGATGGGGTACCATTAGTAAACTATCCCAGGTGGGAAGAAGGTGCTCCGCTATCGGGGCAGCTTACCAGGCAAACTCCAACAATAAATCAGGGGGATAGAGATTCCTAGGGGGATCTAACTTGTAGTAGTAGCGGTAAGGTACAGGAGTAGAAAAAGTTGAAGCTTGCAAACCATAAAGGAAGGTTTTTCCTTAGCATCAAGTTAATTTATATACACGTTATCAGCCTTCTGGCTTAAATTAAAGAGGCTGTGTAGGATCATTAAAACTGCAAAAATAATGGGAGGTGGAAAAAATTGGGCTCCCAAAAGACACTTTGTTCATTACAGAATATATTCTTCAACAAATTTTCAACCCTCTAACTCAATTAGGGGCAGTATAAAAAAGAGTGAAAAAGAAAAAAAATATAGACGTCAAAAAGCACTTTTCTAACACAAATTCGCTTCATGTACAAGTATCCAAATCTCGTATTAAATTTATGGGGGGAGGGGAGGAGGAGGGGCTTAGTAGTTGAAAAAGGCCTTAAACACGAAGAAATAGAAGGGGGGAGTTCGGAAAAAATATGGGTGCTCTGTCAGTAATCAGTGTTTGGCCAAAAGTAATTCCCATTCCAATTACAATCACTTTCCAATTATAGTACCTTGAAACTGTGCAAATAAAATTACTATTTTTATAATTGATTTCAATTACTCAATGAAACATTGTAATTGAACATTACAGATTACGATTGAATCGAAAGAATAGCAAGTACTAATTACACTTAAATGTAATTGCAATTATGTTTTACCAAATACTAAAGGTCACCCAACAAAGAAAAGGACCTGGAAGCACAATCTAATTTCTTAATATTATCTTTTTATCAAAATATTTTCAACAGAACATACATTATTCTGTTGGAAAACAATTGTGAATTGAGACAACTGAGGACACAAGAGTGGGGTCTCGTTTGCAAATTAACTGTGGTAACCATGCTCTACACCTATATATTTTTTACTTTCACATAACAACATATAGAGAAAGAGTTTTTGGAAATATTGCTTTCGTAAACAGTTAATGTACCTTCTTGGGCAAAATGTCTACTCAAAGTAAAAGTTTTGCTATGGCCGTTATGAAGGATATTTCGATGCTGCATCAGTGATCAGATATTTTAAGAGTGAGTGAGATATATACTGTATAAAAGTGAGCACTATACAACCCAATATTGGCTTACAAAGCAATATAAACTCTGACTGGACACTAGATGATAATGAGGGGAGCAATATTATTAATAAATTTTGTATGTTTTAGAATAAAATCTTTACTTGGTAATATGGTAAAAAAATTCATAATAATCCTTAAGAATATTTTTTTTTAACATTTAAGAAAAACAATAAGCCTAGCAATTATTCATACCAAAATGATTTATTTACAAGCTATTTAATTAAAATATTTTGATAAGTGCGTGAGACCACTTTAAATCCAGTCATTTATTATATCGTTTAATCTTAGGCTTTTTAAAAAAAAATGTTGGGTATCTATCGTGCATTAATTAAGAAGAGCAAAGTAGCACGAAATTTCTTTGAACAAATCCCGCAGCTGAGAATAAATTATGAAGGAATTCTCCATTTGCATTCCGGACTCCTCGACCAGATTACAAAAGTTAAGCCCGCTTCTCCAGGCGAACTTTATCTCACCTGCTTACAAAACTTTTATTTACTTTAGGTCCAATAAACTCGGTCAAAGTCCTCTATGTAATCAACAATCCTACTCTCGTATCATATCAATGGCGACTTCACTGCAAAAGGATTCCCTTTTGTATTCTCTAAGTAAAAGGGAGATATAACAGTTGGATTGGATGTAGCTATTTTAAAAAATTTCATCTTTCAGATGACTACTGATCCATTACGATGAGACACCATTTTCCTTTAGTAATTCCATGTCTACAACGACTTCGATTCTATCTCCGTACTTTTATTTATTTATTTCCACCTTCCCCTCCCTTATAAGCAATACAGGTGTGCACTAGCAGTTCGATGTTACAAATCCATCATCAAACTACTGCTAATAAATCAATTTACAATTAATGATTCACTAAGTTTTCTAATAGCTTTCATCAGTTTTCAGTCTTCTAAAAAAAAATTAATTGATTGATAATCATGGAATTAGATGGTAGTAGATTGAAAACATTGTCGGGGGTGCGGTCAGCAAAGAACAACATAAATAAAAAAAACCATAAATATGTTTTCAATCTACTACCATACAATTCCACAAATATCAATCAATTAAAATTTGTTTTTACTATTCAATTATCAGTTATCAATTTTTTATCATTTATGATTCAATTCAATATTTTGTATGATTCTAAATTTGTTTGTATACTATTCCTTTTCAACTGAGAAACATATCTAAATGTTGTTGTTATCTCTTTTGTTCTATAGCCCTGATGAAGACCTGAAAATCAGGTCGAAAAGTCGGCATAAAATAAATATGGTTTTGTTTATTTATGTTGTTCTTTGCTGACCGCACCCCCCGACTAACTTCTCCAATCATCTTACATTTATTCCTTTTATATTATTTATAATTATTTTATTTTATTTTATTTCATTTTATGATTTATTTATATTCCTATTACACATGATCAATCTACACTCTTGCAATATTTCCACTAAGGAAAAGGTGATTTGATCCTGAAGATTGGGAAAGGACCCAGAAACATTCAAAAGTAATAAAATAATGAGTAAATTAATTACTTAGAATTTTTAATTAGTAGCATTAAGGTAAAACAAAATAGTAGTGAAATATGAAATGAAATTTTTTGCACAAATGTTAAGTTTTAACAGTGCATTGCTGAGAACCTTGGAAATTTAACTTCACCAGATATGACCAGTATTTTAATAATTAATTTACCAAAACTTTTTTTTTTTTGTATTTTATAATAATTATTACTTAAAATATGAGTTAAAGTATTATTGGACTTATTTTTCTTTTGTACTTTCTCGTTTGACTGGCAATGTCTCAGTCTCAACACAGCTGATCAAGCTGGACCTTACGGTCTCGTAGAATTAATTAATGTTGTCATGACAGTAGTTGCCGTTATTGTTACGATTACAAGAAAATAATTCTTAATTTTTACGAAATATTTTGTTTCACTTTTAAGAAACAATTGTTATTGTTTTTGACATTGATAGTTCTATCGATATAGTTTTGTCTTGAGAAAAGAAAATGATGTTTTTTTTTTCTTGACAACATCAATCTCACAAAAACTAATATTTTTTGTATTGACAGAGATAATAAATATTTGACTTGTAGAGCAATCTGATGGATTCAAAAGAGAAACCGTGATGCTATGTTGCTATAGCAACTGGGACAAACAAGATGAAGATGAAAAAGTCCGTAATTACTCAACTCCATTGCCTGAGCTCTTAGCTTTCCAATATCCGCGATCCAATATTGAATCTGAATTCGGATCAGGACTGTACCACCAACTGCAAACTGATCTTGCAATCCTTGTATTTAAGTTCTTCTATGCATGATCATATAAGCCTTACTGATATTAAAAGATAGCTTTTGGTTCACAAATGGTAGGAAATCATGATTAATATCACAGTTTAATAAAAAGAAGTAGTTTGTCCTGATAGCTGAGGTTATGAAGTCCCGATTCTCACTATACTCACAGTATCCTTTGAAGTATGGAAAGTTTTTTTAGTTCATATGTAAAGAGTAATTCATTGGCAGCAGAGACAAAGTAACCACTGCTATATAATTACTAGTATTAACAATTTACTAATTTATTAATATTTACAATCTGAACCACCTAATGGCTCATCATTATCCGGCTGGGAGGAGAAAATTATTGCAGGGACAATATAGATTTAGTGAACAATAATAATATGTTATACTAATTTGCTGTATTGTCCTCGTCGCATAACTTTTTTTTTTTAATACTTTTTATTTATTGATAGGTATTACAATCTGCCACACAGTTGTGGGCAATAGGTAATAGTGATGAATGATCACATTCATACAAAAATAAAATAAAATAAGAATAAAAATAAATAAATGAATGAAAAAAAATCTCTCTTAAAATATATACAAACAGAAGGATAAACAAAATAAACATAATCAAACTATGTGTATTTAAAAAAAATTATATAATCTCTAGTCACATTTATACACTTATATACAATATTTACACAATCGATCTGGTGATACCTGAGCCCACTCTACCCCCACGTGTGAGAGATAGAGCAGAGTTCAAAAGATCTCATCGCATCCCTCTCGGCGCATCACTGGTAGTGAGCCAGTGGAGACTGAGCAAGTGCGCTAAAGCCGCAAACACTCAACTTGAGTGGAGAATCTGACCAATGCCAGAACTCCAATTGTCGCTGCACAACTAGGGCTGCAGCATCGGATCGACCTATCCTCCTTTGGGACCCACAAAAAAAAATCTTTAGCTTATTCTAATCAAGACCTTCGAAATTAATCCCGATGCTTACTAGATCTCTCTAGATTCAAATGACTAAAAAAAATTTGGTGTTCTTGGTATTGCCATACATGTCAACAAACCTTTTTATGTATGATCATTGATTGAGAAAGGAAACAACCTATGAGGCAACCTATGAGATCATGAGATCTTCTTTCTAAAGAAGTGTAAGGACAATTTTTTTATTCATTAAAATGCCTACAACTTATCTATGAACGATATATAAGTGTATTGTTTACAATTATGGTTTTACTATTACATTAATTTTATTTAATAATTATTAATTAAAATATGATTACAGTCATAATTATGTTTTCTCCCTAATGGTGAAATTTCCTTTTTAGATTGTCAAATATACCGTGGAACACTTTCCTAGGCGAAACAAATCAATCATAGTAAGGTCGTTAATTTGAGAGTTACGAAAATACTCTTGTTAGTGCATATTTTATATTTACTAGTAAAAAAAAAAAATCATATTGAGAGTGGAATTCCTGATTTATTAATTCTAATTGGTTCTTTGTACATTCCTTAGGGTAAATACTTCAGTTATTGATTTATAAATGTAAACATCAATTATTAGTGTACCTACCCCATATTGTGTATCACTTGAAGTATTTCTATGAACCAAAATTACACATTTCAATATTTTTTTTTACAAATTATAAATTGGTACTTATTACATCTATGATTTTGACCATTGTAAGAAGAATAGTTTCAGAGGACCAAAGCCAGATTAGGGAAGGAAATGTTTAATTAAAGGGCGGTGGCCTTAGTTCACGAGAAAGCCCCCCCAACTGGACAGGTAATAATTTAGCAAGTAATTTCCAGCGGATTCCATCAGTGTTCGTTCGCTGTCTCGTCCCATTCGATATGCCCATATACAAAGAGGAATTACATATGTACATCGCACTTTGTTTTAGGCCAATTGTTTATAAAAATCTAAAATTCTCCGATAAAAATATGGCCTCGATACCTTTTTCATCAAGAACAGTTCAGTTGAAAATAATAAGTTAGGAACGAACTGCATCGTATCATTTTCCTATTATATTCCACACATATAACGAGTGCGGCCAATGGAATGTAAGCTAAGTAAAATAAGAAGTTTTAGAGACTGAAAATCTTATCAGAATTACGATCTAGCTAGTTTCATGGCTCTCAATACATATAATATGTTATATAATAAATAAATAAATAATTTATGTACAGTTATTCAGTAATAAATAAAAAAGAATATTTAAAACTAATATGAAGTGATCAAGTAGAGGAGTGAAAGTCGAAACTGAAATATTCTACTATCTCTACTTTTGTAAAATTAAAAAAAAAAACTTGTACATTGGATAAAATTAAATACTTCATTTAATGTAATGAGGGGGGAATTTAAAATAAAACATATAAATTCACAACATTTAATTAAAAATAATTCACTGTTCACACTGAAGATCTATAATTCACTGTTCACACTGAAGATCTACAATTGACTGTTCAATAAGATATTTAATGAAAGATAGGTAGCTCAGTGTTGGCAGTTATTTTATCATAATGGTTAAAATGCTCTGAGGCAAAGTGAATTCCTTATTGAGGCTCATTAGCCCCAATTAGAGTTTCCCAGCCCCCCCCCCAACCTCTTTCTTTAAAGTTTCTTCCTCCTACTATTTTATAATTTGAGAAATTAAAATTTACTCCCTAAAACTTTTTTTTTCCTCGTTGAGACTGAAGTTTTGACAGAACCCTTATTATCATTTTGTTATTGGGGGAATTTTTTTCTTTAAATTGCCTGTCCTTGTTATAATTTCATACTTTAACATTGTACCTCTTCAGACAGTTCTGAAATTCTTTGTTTACATTCTTAGCGCTGGAGAAATAATAACTTTAAGTATTTTTTTATAGGAATGAATGTATTTAAAATGTTATTCCACTTTATTATTTAATTTTATATATCTATATAAAATATATTTACATGTATCTGTAAATAATGTGTGAATGAGTTCTCTTGGCACTATTACTAATGCTTGAATTATATTAAACAATAAAATGAGTAAAATCTATATCTATGGTTTGATAAAACCATTTCAAGCTTACTTTCAAGAGGATAAATAACGCAAAATTTTGTTTTTCATAAAATTCTAAATTATTCCCGGTTTTTTTATCAACCTCCTAAAAAGAATACAGATTTTAGAAATTTTGTTTCCTTTTTTACAAACTCTAAGCCCATATTAATTATGTAGGGGTCTGTTTCAGAATAAGGTCGGATCCGCTTCTAGCTAAGTAAAAAAAGTCTGTCTCCTCAAAGTATCTGTATTTTAGGCTAAAATAATTATAGGTTACTAAAATATACTCCTTATTTATAATGAATAAATAAATAATCAAAAATATTTACGGTGGGCGGATAAAATAAACTT
>NW_027110347.1:241944-244478 GCF_000696795.3 Halyomorpha halys
TATTATTACAACCTTCTTTGTTTAAAATACAAAGTCCAACTTGAGATTTTGTTGGACTCGTGGACCTGAAGCGGTCGCAAAGGCGGCCAACCGAACGAGGATGGATGATAATGCGCTGAGGGGACAGTTTTATCGCACCGCTACCGCTCTCAAGATAGCGCTACTCACATTGCCCATTACCTTATATTGATAGTTTACCGCTGTCATTGAGGAGATAGAGAATGCTCACGCCATTTTGAAAAGAATCAGCTTTTGTTACCCTTGAAAGTAGATCCCGAATTTGAATATCTAATGTTTTGGATAAATTATATGAGGAAAGTTTACAAAACTTATAATCTGAGCTTTGAAAAAACATAAAACGTTTTTTCGTTAAAGGCTGTATATGAGGTTATTTGGCCCCAGTTTTTGATTTGGTGGGAAAAGTTTTTGGCAGCTCTTAAACTGCCAATAATTCGAAAAACAGTTTATTGACACAAAAATAATCTCTATCGATGATGCCGAACCAAGAGATTTAACTATAATTGTGAAGCTGTCTGTTAGTTCATCAACAGGCAGGTAGTATTGAAAATCGTAAGTATATTTGACGAAGGAACCCAATTATTTTTATTAGATTTATATCAACATATTTAGCAGCAATGAAGTAAGGTTTGAATTGTATTTTTGCTTTTCTGATGAAGAAATAATAAAGAGTTCTAGGTATTATTGTTAATAGAGATATAAAATAATTCAATATAATTAATTTCAATCAATTTAAAACATTTAACAAATATTTTATATTTCCCACTCCTTTCCTTTCAGAAAAAGGATTTGTTTACTTTTAGTGTGTCAAGCGTGGCAGGGTAAAGTGATTAAGAACTAAAAATGTATTGTGATTTCACGACTGTTGTATGTATACATTTTTTTTTGGTGGGTCTTGAGGATCAGTCAGTAACACAACTTTGTAATAATACATCTCTTGGCGACGTTTCGCAACTTTATTGTTTGCATTGTCATACCCTACAATGAGAAAAACACAGTTTTTTAGAACATGCACTCTCTTCGAATAATTATGACAAAACTACATGTACATAGTGCAATCTCTGACTAATAAATATTACAAATAAAATATGGTTTAATACAAACATTACAATTCTCAACTGCAGTGTGTTCTACATTATGATTATACCATCTTCAGGTTTTATGGAGAAATGAATCGGTTTTGAAATGAAGGTAAGGTTTGTTTAGGTTTTTCCACATGTACTGTTATTTTTTTTGGTTTATTTCTGAGTAGTTAGTCAGTCTGTTGTTGATATTTTGTCTGTTTTTATTTTATGTTGTTATTTGTGTCTTTATGTATTTATTAGGTTAGCCTAATAAATATATAACTAGGTTGGGCTAACCTATTAAATATATAAAGACACAAATAACAACATAAAATAAAAACAGACAAAATATCAACAACAGACTAACTAACTACTCAGAAATAAAAAAATAACAGTACATGTGGAAAAACCTAAACAAATCTTACCTTCATTTCAAAACCGATTCAGTTCTTCATAAAACCTGGAGATGGTAGCATCATAATGTAGAACACACTGCAGTTGAGAATTGTAATGTTTGTATTAAACCATATTTTGATTGTAATATTTATTAGTCAGAGATTGCACTATGTACTTATAGTTTTGTAATAATTATTTGAAGAGAGCGTATGTTCTAAAAAGCTTTTCCTATTATAGGGCATGACTGTGCCCACAAGTTGTGGAACGTCGCCAAGGATTACAAAGTTATTGACTAGTTCTCAAGACTCACAATATATATTTATAATCCATTTTCAAAAAACACGTATTACTATGAAACTTATGAGTGATAAAGTAAGATAATTTATCATTCAATATTGGGGCCATAGGAAGTAACCGGGAGGACCTGGAATGACTCGCAAAGACTCTAATAAGAGAAGCAGAAGAAATCGGCTTGGAAGTAAATGAAGATAAAACAAAGTATACGATTATGAGCCGAAAAATCCTACGAGGATCATAAATAGTTTCCGAAAGTAGACATTTTCAAATCCCTCAGCTCCGCTATAACATCAATAAAGGATCAACGCTCTGAGATAGTCCAGCGTACAACAACACGAACAGAGTCTCTAAGCTCTGTCAAGAATACTCAAATCTCTAAAAATCTGAAGCTAAGAGTGGAAAATGGCATAATAAAGTCAACTCTCCTATAAGACTGCAAGCTCTGGCCTCTAACAGGTTTAGGGTTGGGGTTGGTTCGAGTGGCCAAACATCTACAAGCTCTGTAGAGCCAATTGAAAAAGCTTTCATATTTGGCAAATTTTTTTTGTTATATTATATATTTTAAACTAATTTACAACCAATAAAAAAAATTCTGTTATTTTAAATAACTAGAAAGGTATTTGGATTGTAAAGTTTTCTTCTTATCTCTGCTGCACCTTCTCTTAAACTTAGCTCACGATGATACTGGTATTGGTCTGGCGTTTTTAAAATTTATTTATTTTTTTCCTGCGAAATGAGGGTGCAATTTATCATTTTTCT
>NW_027110347.1:244528-249588 GCF_000696795.3 Halyomorpha halys
TACTGTTATTTTTTTTGGTTTATTTCTGAGTAGTTAGTCAGTCTGTTGTTGATATTTTGTCTGTTTTTATTTTATGTTGTTATTTGTGTCTTTATATATTTATTAGGTTAGCCTAATAAATATATAACTAGGTTGGGCTAACCTATTAAATATATAAAGACACAAATAACAACATAAAATAAAAACAGACAAAATATCAACAACAGACTAACTAACTACTCAGAAATAAAAAAATAACAGTACATGTGGAAAAACCTAAACAAATCTTACCTTCATTTCAAAACCGATTCAGTTCTTCATAAAACCTGGAGATGGTAGCATCATAATGTAGAACACACTGCAGTTGAGAATTGTAATGTTTGTATTAAACCATATTTTGATTGTAATATTTATTAGTCAGAGATTGCACTATGTACTTATAGTTTTGTAATAATTATTTGAAGAGAGCGTATGTTCTAAAAAGCTTTTCCTATTATAGGGCATGACTGTGCCCACAAGTTGTGGAACGTCGCCAAGGATTACAAAGTTATTGACTAGTTCTCAAGACTCACAATATATATTTATAATCCATTTTCAAAAAACACGTATTACTATGAAACTTATGAGTGATAAAGTAAGATAATTTATCATTCAATATTGGGGCCATAGGAAGTAACCGGGAGGACCTGGAATGACTCGCAAAGACTCTAATAAGAGAAGCAGAAGAAATCGGCTTGGAAGTAAATGAAGATAAAACAAAGTATACGATTATGAGCCGAAAAATCCTACGAGGATCATAAATAGTTTCCGAAAGTAGACATTTTCAAATCCCTCAGCTCCGCTATAACATCAATAAAGGATCAACGCTCTGAGATAGTCCAGCGTACAACAACACGAACAGAGTCTCTAAGCTCTGTCAAGAATACTCAAATCTCTAAAAATCTGAAGCTAAGAGTGGAAAATGGCATAATAAAGTCAACTCTCCTATAAGACTGCAAGCTCTGGCCTCTAACAGGTTTAGGGTTGGGGTTGGTTCGAGTGGCCAAACATCTACAAGCTCTGTAGAGCCAATTGAAAAAGCTTTCATATTTGGCAAATTTTTTTTGTTATATTATATATTTTAAACTAATTTACAACCAATAAAAAAAATTCTGTTATTTTAAATAACTAGAAAGGTATTTGGATTGTAAAGTTTTCTTCTTATCTCTGCTGCACCTTCTCTTAAACTTAGCTCACGATGATACTGGTATTGGTCTGGCGTTTTTAAAATTTATTTATTTTTTTCCTGCGAAATGAGGGTGCAATTTATCATTTGTCTATATTATTTAGCAGTTCGGAATATGTTACATTTAAATTTCTCCTTTCCGTTTTGTTATGTATGCATTATTTTGGTTTTGAATCAAATCATACACAAATCATACAATACTTTCCTCCATATGATTAATCCATCGATAAAGACAGTGTTCGGAAAACAATGGCTGGACCTCAGAGAGCTCAAATTAGCTTTCGAAAGGGTGGCTACTTTTACTCGAGAGCAGGGACTTATTAAACTTTCATCGCCTGCCTGGGCTTCTCCGAGCTAATGCCGTCAGTTTCGATATTGCAGTTTGATCTCATTTTGTTTCTAGACAGCTAACGAAAGAATCTGTTATTAACTCTGTCGAGATGAAAATGGCCCAAACCTAAACCTCTTCCACATCACGGCTTTTCTACCCTACCTACTTGTGAGTATAGTTCCTTCTAAATTCTCAACAATATAAATTGGAATTATTAATTTTCTTATTCGATTGTTTTAATTCAAATTGCCATTTTTCAATTATTATAATCGTACAGACTTTATGTGATATTTATTCGAAGACTTTTTATATAAGCCTATTATTTAGGGTTATATAAAAAGTGTTGGAAGTTTAGTATACTCTTCACTGCGCGCAGATTGGTCCCTTATCCAGGGGTTACCGAGTAGCAGGGGTATTAATTTATTAAAGAATAAACAAATTGATTAATTTGGATTAAAGACGTTTGTTTAAAATTTTCAAATCAATTTGTACAAATAATATTTTTAAATGTAATGTGGAATATATTTAAAAAATGAAAACTAAACCAACATGCTAATGGTTTGTACTAAAGCGCCCTGATCACGTTTTGTGTGCAGTTCAAATCCTGTCAGTTTAGGTTTTTAAGAAATAAGAGAGGTCACTGGGAGACCCAGGAATATACTTGATGTCACCAGTTCTATCTATGGTAAAACAGGGCAACTAAAACTTCAAGGTATAATTCGGGACAAGTTTAAACCTGAGGACTCTCCAGGAAGCTCTGGCCTGACCCCACTCAGCCACCAGCCACACCGTAGGGACCAGCTGTCCTGCTAGGAAGCCAGGGAGCAGAGCGTGGGACACAGCCCGGAGGTCAGGAGCAGGAATAGGTGGCCCATCTCACCTGGGGCCCACAGGTAAGGAACCTTTCTTTCGTCTACTTACTACAACATGGTGACCCTCACTCTGATTAACCCGTCTCATCATAATATGAATTCTTATTACTCAATAACAATATTGTATAATCTTTTGCCTTACCCCTTCTCTACTTTATCCTCAATATATTAATTAATTTTATCAATATTTTTTCTTATGATTCAACTTCATACAATTAAAATTCATAATTAAATATATAATATATAATATAACAGGCTTGTAAAACAAAACGGAAAATGCTTTAGAAATTGGAGTTCATCGCAACACTTTGTTTAGATGCTTTGAATACTAAATATTTTAATGACAGGGAAATAAAAAAAATTGAATAATGTAAAACTATGAAAAAATAATTGGTCTTGCCTGAAAATGTCATAGAATACATATATTACTTTACAACGTTGAAAGCTCTGAGGACTCCAATTTGAGGTAGCCTATTCGTGAAATGGATAGAATACATCTGGGGGGTGTCCAACTGGCTCTGACAGCCCTAGAGCTGGAAGATGTAATGCTGGAACACCTCCGACCTGAGGAATGTCCAAAAGTTGTGACTGGGGGTCGGCATTATCTAACGGCCCCTGTAGGAGTTGAGCCGAGTTATAATAGTTGCTCCCAAAATAAACTACTTGGAATTCAGCCCTTGGTCGTAGTAGTTGAGGTATTTTCATTAACCGTATAAATGATGGTGCTGAAGGGAACATCTGCCGCTCGGGGGCCCTTTATAGTCTTGAAGGCCTGTACTGTTTCATCTTTAATATTTCGGTATATTGAGGCACAAAGGTCAACAGCATCACTCGGATTTTTTTTAATGGAAGGACATTTTGATACGGCTGAATTGATGACGCCATGTTAATTCAGTGGTTCAGGAATCGCTTGTATAATGTTAAGTGGCGGCTCTAGGTGGTACAAAAGTTGGCTGTTAGCTAACTAGTAGTTATCAGATTAGCTCTGCTAAGAAATGGAACAAATTTAGTTATAACTGGTAGCTATCGCTAAAATTTAAAACTAAATTAGTAGTTAGTCGAAATAAACAACTAACCATTTTAGCTATTGGTACAAGGTAACTAAAACTAATTTTAAAATAACTGATAACTATTTTTTTTAACTTTTTGGATTTCTAACATTTTTTTTTTTAAGAATACGGCAAAGTTTAAATAAATCGATACACAAGCACTCGATCATAAAATTGATTCTATTTTTATTTTCAGTATCACTGTAAACTTATTAAGGGATCGCAATATATTAGAAGTCTGAAAAGCTAACATAAATCGATTCGGAAACGGGCGATCATAATATCGATATAACTTTTATTTTTAGCATTACCGAAAAGATACTAAGGGTTACGAATATGTTAGAAATCCGAAAAGTTCAAATAAATCGATTCACAAGCATCTGATTTGTTTTTAATTATTTATTTATTGTTATGTACAACTGTAAAAAAATATATACAACAAGTAAATATGCTGTAGGTGACATAGTGACATGATATACACATGTGGAGAATCTATTCATTGATAGAATTCCGATAACATTTCTAGAGGAGAAGATCTCGAGGCCATTTTCTATTCAGACGCCTAGGAGGTAATGAAGGAGAAGCCAGGTTAGAAACAAGTGAATTTGGGTGGTTGTGAAGTTTATCATAGAAGGAATGGTATCTGGTTCTGGCCAAATCGACCACATATGGAACACTTGGTCCTGATGGATGACTTGATTTGTGACAAAGTAAGGATCATTAAGGATTTTGGACTTGGGATTGGATTCGGGAGGAATTTGATGGTTTAGTGGAGCCCCAAAGCTCAACTCCGTATGTCCTGATAGGTCTTATAACAGTCATGTAGATCAGTATTTTGTAATGGATTAGAAGTTTAGACCGTTTGTCAAATAAATGTTGTAAAAGTCAGAATCGACGAGCAGTTTCGTTTTCGTTTTCTAAGTAACGGATCTGTTCGACAGGAATAAGAGGGGTATTATTAAAGGATACTGTTGGACAAGAGGTCATTGGTTTACGACAAAGGGTAAATGTGATTTGGTGGGATGTTTGGAGTTAATTTTAATCGTCCAGTTTTGGCACCTTTCTCCAAGGGTGATGTGGGATTGGAAGGTTTGGGATGCAATGTAAGGATCAATGTTTACTGACAATCTGATCTTGAAATCGATTCCAGTTTTATTCATACCATCTCTGAAAACATATAAGGAAACTGTCGGATTTACGCATCCAATTTTGTAAATTTATTCAATCTCATTTTGGTGCCCCCTCAATGTGAAATAAAGACAGTGTGAATCACATATTGCAACCTAAGTCACAGGCACTCACATTTCTCTCGACAGTCTGGTCACTTATTCGACCACCAAACACAGTTTTTATTATGCTGACCAGCGATCTTCGGAAGAACCACTGGAACGATTCAAATTTGCACCACCACAAGCTCCAAGAGATCCAGAAGAGGACGCGAGAAGCTGGCGGCACCCTTGGACCGGCGCATGGGACAGCGATCTTCAGCCATCACTACTGGATCCTGAACAAGAACCATTCTCCCTCGTTTACTTGCTCCTTCAGGGACTAAATATTGTATTATTATAAATTATATGATTAAATTAAATGACTCCGGAAAGGTT
>NW_027110347.1:249788-250712 GCF_000696795.3 Halyomorpha halys
GTCGTTTGTCCAGATGTAGTCCTAAGTAACGGATCTGTTCGACAGGAATAAGAGGGGTATTATTAAAGGAAACTGTTGGACAAGAGGTCATTGGCTTACGACGAAGGGTAAATGTGATTTGGTGGGATTTTTGGAGTTAATTTTAATCCTCCAGTTTTGGCACCTTTCTTCAAGGGTGATGATGTGGGATTGGAGGGTTTGGGATACAATGTAAGGATCATTGTTTACTGACAATCTCATCTTAAAATAGATTCCAGTTTTATTCATACCATCTCTGAAAACATATAAGGAAACTGTCGGATTTACGCATCCGATTTTGTAAATTTATTCAATCTCATTTTGGTGCCCCCTCAATGTGAAATAAAGACAGTGTGAATCACATATTGCAACCTAAGTCACAGGCACTCAAATTTCTCTCGACAGTCTGGTCACATATTCGACCACCAAATACACTTTTTATTATGCTGACCAGCGATCGTCGGAAGAACCACAACCTCCAAGAGATCCAGAAGAGGACGCGAGAAGCCGGTGGCACCCTTGGACCGGCGCATGGGACGGCGATCTTCAGCCATCACCACTGGATCCTGAGCAAGAACCATTCTCCCTCGTTTACTTGCTCCTTCAGGGACTAAATATTGTATTATTATAAATTATATGATTAAATTAAATGATTCCGGAAAGGTTTCACAATTTTCTTTATATAACTATAAACATTCAATAAAGAGGTCCCGGAACTGAAACGCATCGGGCCTCTGAGATTGCCAACTGGGACCTTAATATTTTAGAAATCGTAAAAGTATAGATAAAACTAAACAATTATAGCTTTATAGAGAAACAAAATTTGGCTCTTTAATTCAAATTGTTTTCAAAATTATAATTTGTTGCATTATTTTCCCAAGTCATTCATATTTATAAATACATATA
>NW_027110347.1:252492-253865 GCF_000696795.3 Halyomorpha halys
AAATAAAATAATAATAACTCTTTATGGAGCGTATTAATCTCCTAAACTACAAAATAACCTTTAAAACAGATAGTTTCAAAGTTATGGGTCAAAGTGGTAAATAAAGTTTTAATATTTTTTTTAAATCTTATTTATTTTACGGATTTTATTAAAAAAAATCACATTTTCACACAATAATTAAAATCATTATTGTATTTCATGAGTCCCCACGGATATGAGCTTGCAATGACGACAATGAACATACACCTGTGCAAAAAGTTTAATATTATGTTTTAATGTTTATGGTTACTGCTCTATTCCTATAGGTCGTATTTTTATGTAATAGAGCCTTTAAAACATTCTTCAACTTTATGAATTAGCTTAGATTTTTCAATAGAAATAGAGATAACTTATCTACGAAATATTGTCGGTGAGAATTATATTTATAAATGAATAAAGATTTTAACGAACTAAACTCTCAACCCTTGCTTGTAGTTATTTTGATCCTTCAAAAGGCAACAGGAGAGATTTAAGCCGAAGAGAAGTGAACGAAACGTAAAGTTCCATCGGCAGAAGAACCGTGAGGATCCGCTTTGTGGGCAGGCCTTTGATGTGTTGGGGGGGGGGCGAGGGGCTGTAATGAACCCACTACAGGCAAATTGAATTTCCTTCTGCCCTAGGCCAAAGTCCTTCTCTAATTGTCACAAACTTAGTCTAGTTTATTGTCTACTCTTTTTCCCTAACCGGTCGGTTCACATCCAAATTGGCTCTCTTTTATAATTTTTAATGAATTGCTCTCAGTTAATAATTATTATAAAGAAAAGTGGTCCCTCTTTTTCGAATAAATCTCTCAACAGTAAGAGCAGTGAACTGGACACTTACTATTTCTGGATTCAAAGCTATATTGTGAGTAGTGTGAAGCCTTCCGTTAGCATACATGAGACTTGGACTAGAACAGGACTGCCTTGGTTGTCCTCAGCTATAAATAGGTTTTTGTAGTGTTCATTTTTTAACCACGTGTTTCTTGCCATTGACAAAGGTCCTTTATCTATTCTAGTAGAGGATAACAATCGAACAGTCCCGTCTTCTCTACTGGCTACCTCTTCGTTCGAACGAACCATTATCTTTGACCGGAACAGATAATAGAACTTTATTAATGTTTACTAATTAATGGAAACACCACCATCCAGGAAATATCTATAACCGGCCTGAGGTCTAGTGTGGGTAGGGGGCCCATCTCAGTGGTTACAGGATAAGAGGGAAAGGTGGTAATTCAGGGGGCGGATAATCGAGGTTGCAGTCCACTCCAAATGCCAATACTAGAAGTGGGACGCTAGGTCACCTTACTTATACTGCTTGTGCTCAGCACTGTACAATCTTTAAAATATCGGAAT
>NW_027110347.1:254528-257148 GCF_000696795.3 Halyomorpha halys
CTTACTTATACTGCTTGTGCTCAGCACTGTACAATCTTTAAAATATCGGAATTATAATAAATGAAGGAGTAGATTGTTAGCAAGAATGATATTTAAAATTTTTCTTACATAAACTTGAGCAGCTATTGCTTGCCAATGTTTGAGTACTGGTATCAATTACAATTAACTCTTTTTTTCAGCAATAGTTATTTTTCATTTATTTTTTTATATTATTAAATACGTATTGTTAATTTTCCATTACTATTTATTTTAAAAAATACTTTTTGCCTGATGTATAATATAAATAAATTAATAAAAATAAAAATTGGTACTATTACAACCCAAGAAGGGTCAGCGGTTCAGTACTATGTAAGGAAGCACTGTTTCTTGAACAGTGGTTGTACAATGATGTGATTTGTTCATGATAATACTCAACCGCCATCTTTTCCCCAACTCAAGGGCACTCACTTTACAAGGCCGGAGATATATTTGAGGTATTGTAGGAACCTAAAATGGCTTTATTATTATAAACAGGCTCATTACCAGTACCAGGTGGCAAAACTTCCATCCAATCATTTTACGTTGATTGTTTTTATTCTTATGGCACATACTCGATCCTAGGCTAAAGATATTATTCATTTCATTTCGTTTCATATAAAATTCATGTAAATAATTCTCCGTTTATTAAAAATATCCGAAAACTGTTTAAACTAGTGAGTTGAGGCGGAACCTCTGGCAGGTCGCTTAGGAAGCGGCTCCCGACTTACATTTCGGATCGAACGCTCCATTCATCACCGTCTGCGTACGTGTAAGTGTTCTTTCATCCCATGTAAGTGCTCTTTCATCCCATGTAAGTGCCCTTTCATCCCATGTAAGTGCTCTTTCATCCCATGTAAGTGTTCTTTCATCCCGCGTAAGTGTTCTTGTCTTGTTTGTTCTTTTCTTTTATTTGTGTAACATTGATAAAGCTCCTTTCATCTTTTTTTGGGAGAACATCAGAAAATTAATCTTACAGATAAATTAGACAGGAAGAGACTTAAGAAAGAGTTAAAGACTAAAATCGGCAGCTCTAGACTGACCCAGCCCGAAGTGAGCAGGGTGGTGGCAGCAGAATATATAAGTTATGTTCTGATGGTTTGCGATGTCACCACACCGAGTGATATCCGCTGATTGAGTGTACATAAAAGAGGACGGGTTCTGTCAATAAAGCAGTCTTGTTTTAGCATTCAGAGCGTATCTCACTTCCATTTTCCTTTATTTTATCAATTTTGCCTTGCTGTCACATAATTTATATGTGACTTTGAGTAGTCGGAAAGAAAATAATAAACAGAAGTGAGAAAAGGGCAGAGAAAGGACAGAGAGGAATACTCAAATAAAACTGTTTTATTTCCCTTTATATACATTAGGAGTTTTTATTCATTCTGTTGATGTAGCCTGTTTGTACAGTTACGACAGTTTGTAAATTTTATTTTAAATTGATTTTTACAAAGTAATTTTTTGTACCCAGATATTTTATTTAGGAATAAATTTGTTAAAATTATTGGAGTCTTCTTTTGGACTGTTGATTTAAGTTTTTAACACAATATCAGAACTACAATCACTAGTAAAATTGGCGAAACGTTTTGTAATAAAAAGCATACATTTTCAAATAATTTTCAGTAACTCTGATTAAAAATTTGAGAAGCTAGTAGTGTGACATAATTCTGTCTAAAGACACCTTTTAACAACAAGATGTGATCGATAATTTGTTATCTCTACTCTTTAATATTTTTATTATCTATATTAATAAATATTTTATCACTTTAATTTTTGAACAATGTGGGGTAATAAGCCAAAGCCTATACTGCTATATGTTATACTGTAACACCCTCTCTTACCTTAACTCTATCAGATTTACTTAAAACAAATATTGGTCGCTGTATGACGTCGTTATAATGTTAAGATCATAACACCGAAAATAATTAGAGAGAATCTATCCCACCCACCCCTCTCTCAATATTCTGTAACGAGAATCATTAGAGGCCCCAGACAAGAGTCTTAGCTTGCAAATATCTAATAATAGCGAGCAGACCAGCTTGATGATAATGATGATACTTACTTATAATAGTTAGCACGGAGAACTAGGAATCGGTGACGATCGAATAATTTCAAAAATTATATTAAATAAATAGATTTTGAAAATAATAAGAGGGGATCATGCTTCCCTTTCCTGCCTCCTGTAGTACAGGATTAGATCTCCTCCTATGCTACCTAGATACCAGATCTAAAGATTATTATAACAATTATAAAATAACAGTTAATAATAAATGTGAGTAGAAAAGTATTCGAAAAAAGAACAACAGCTTATACCATGGAGCATTTTATAGTTACCAAAATAACTACCTACTATTCGTTCTATGCTATTCTGTATATACTTCAAATTTTCAGAACTCAATCTAAATATTTGACAGTGCTTAACAGAATGAAGTAAGAACTCGATGATATTTTGTTGCTCGATAGAAACACATATTGGTGCCGTGTGCGCATCACACCTTTCACTCACTAATCATTAATTATTGCTAGCAATGAAAAATACTGATTAAAATAATTATTTATCAAACGTAAAGGTACTTAAGATGTAGATTTTTGAAAAATACGGGAT
>NW_027110347.1:258213-259034 GCF_000696795.3 Halyomorpha halys
TAAAACGTGTATTTTTGTTGAAAACTCGAATTCGTAATTTTGCAGGATCCATTTACTTTCCCTGACTGTAACATGGCTAAGTGAAAGTAGAAAAAGGAATACGCATAAAACTAAAAACAAAACATTTATTATGTGGCAACGGCCCAGTGTTATAAAACGGTGATATTTAACTTCCTGACAAAGATCTTCATTATCAAAGAAAAGCGGTTTATGAGCTTATTTTCTTATCTGCTTAAATGCGGTTTTCTATTTTCTGTTCTCTTCGCAATGCCACTGAATATGTGTTAACATATTATAAATTATCTGATAACCTAAATTGCAAGAAAACAAAAAAAAATTCTGATAGGTTGAATTGGCATAATACGGAAGATATATATATATAGAATTGTTTTTGACTCCTGAAAGAATTCTGTTTTCTTCCTTACAAGGACATTCATGCATGTCAATAATACTTATTTCCTTGAATTACTTAAACAAGAGAACAGTTTCTTCAATTTAAGATAGACCATTGATGACGATCAATTTACATGGAGAAGACTGCTGTACGCTGGGGTGGCTCATCGTGGATGTCTTCCCTTCTAGTGACACCTGTAAGGTATTACCTATGTTTTGCCTTCTAGTGACACCTGTAAGGTAGTAGCTATGGATTTCCCGAAGTGGAGTAGCTGCAGGTTCCTGGGAGCACCATGTACCTTGTACATTGCGGTTCCAGGTGTGCGATAGTAGTTGATTGCTAATTTCGATATTGATTAATTGATCATGTTGCATATGTTATTAGTTATCTTACATATTCAGTTAGGTCGTTTTGGTATTAGGAAACC
>NW_027110347.1:259757-265148 GCF_000696795.3 Halyomorpha halys
GTTATTAACAATTAAGGTCTCGAGCCAAAAAATCGACTGAAGCTAAACATTATTACATCACCTTTACCAAAAAATAAACACGAAGGATATACAATTCCTCTTTGTGATTTGATTTGTACATGAGGGGTACAGCCAAAGTGGCATATTTGTAAATTTTGTGATATTAACTGTATTTCCTCCCATCACAATGTTCACGAAAGTAGAAACGAAAATAAACAATGAAGTGTCTTTGCCAGCCCCGAGTTGGTCCAGTTAAAGTTTTCCAAGATAGTATCCGTCGATATAATATAATTCTGTATGGTATAAGTTGATATAGTATAAGTCGGTATAGTATAATTCAGTATGGTATAAGTTGATATAGTATAAGTCGATATAGTATAAATCTATCTGGAATATATATCGAACTCAGTTTTTACGAGAGAAAACTTGACTTTTATCACTGGCTTCCTTTCCTTTCCTTCCTTTCCTTCTCCCTGATTTATTTATTATCCTGCCTTAATTCCTTCTTTTTTATTTCTTTCATTGTTTTATTTTCAACTATATTTACATGTATAAGTTATTGTATTCAGTATAACATCATCTGTACGATTCATTTTGTTTTCAATCGGTCATTTAGCCCTCAGAGTTTTGATACGGAGATGCGCTACAACTGTGATGGTGAGGATATTGTAAAGAAATAAGGGACCTGATGCTGTTGCAGAGTAAGAATTGAGAGCAAACATGAAATTAAGGATATGTTTTATTCAATCCATTAGCGGGCAGTGGACAAGATCCTGGCTCGGACAGTGTTTACTCATAGGATAAAGTCCTTTCTTGTTCCCCAGTTACGTTTTCCTTAAGATACAATTCCTTCGAGTGCTTTTAACTATGATTCTTTTATGACTCATTGCATTTGTCATTAGAATTATGTTTGTAGCGAATTCTGCCTTTGCAACCCTTTTTTCAATAGTACGGGTATACAATACGTAGATATAACGGGTGCAGTATAAAAAATAAGCCATAAGTTACAATTATGATTTCGATGGTAATATGAAGTAATATGAAATGTACTTCCAACTCCCAAAAGGTGGTGCACGATGTAGGAGGACTGCTCAATATGGTGCAAACATTAATGGCTAAGGTTATATCATATGAGAACCATTTACCATTATATAAGATTGATAAAAATAAAGTTTCATTTGTCAATCATTGCTATTTTTTTATTGCTAATAGCTTATAAAGAAAATCTACTGCTTAAAACACAAATGAAAATCCCTCCCAGGAATAAACAGAATGAAAGAATTAAGTGAAATTTCTCGGCTGGCGAAATCCATTAAGTCGTCAATTTAATTTTAATTATTTTTTATGGAATTATATGTAAATGCAGTAAATAGGTATGTATGTAGTAGATATCAAAGATAAAAGATCAAAATCTAATAAATTTAAAAATATCATAATTTTCTCCTTATAAAAAATAAAATTATTGTTTCCATAACACTAAAAAAAAAATTATCACTAACTATCCTAAAACATCAATTTTATACTTAGTATATTTCCCTTAAAAAGCGATGACCAGCCATTTAACAAGCATGGTTACAGCATTCTTCCTTAGCAATATACAACATATCTACTTATATAACAACAATGGTTAAACCATTCTTCTTTAGCAATATACAACATACCTATTCCCTTTATATTATTTTTACTTTTCTAAAAATTATTTACTTATTTATTAGTTGTTTTACATATCTTGCATGTTTCTATTACTTTTTTTAAATACATTTTTCACTATTATTATTATACCAAGGTTTTGTTTATATATTTTCCTATATCATTCCACAACCTATAATTTATAATTTTAGGTATCCTATTTTATTATTTCATATTCTCTTATTATATTTATTATTTGTTCTATTTTCAATCATGATTTTACCTCCCGTTCGCTTTTAGCTCGCTTGTAATTATTATTAATTTCTTCTATTTTTTAGTTTGCTTTTGCAAAGTCTCGACTTGATATCCCGACACAAACTGTATTAGTTGTGATAAATCTATTGGGTTAGATGTTTTTCGTATAAAACATAATATCAATAAACTGACAATTGCAGGAATAACATTATTTTCATATTGATTGACCTGATAAAGGATACAATCAATAATAATATAATTTAAGAGCATTATTAGGGAGTGGGTGGGTGTCATAATATTGGCCCAGCTACTGGTTGGGGGGGGGGTACAAGAACAGGGAGAGACCACTTTACGAGGGTAAAAATATCACAATATCGCACTCTATCAGACCATAAGTTATGTATACTATTGTATATGTATACTACTGCCAGCATTCTGCTCATTTAGGAGGAGGGTGAGTCGATAACCGTATGTACATATGAATATGTTTTATTATTACAGAACACAGCGCCAATATCACAGGAGCGACCGAATGCTGTTCCGTGTGCCTTTCCTTTGTGATAGAATACAAGAAATGCGGTTTGGTGAATTTCGGAAGTGATGTTAAATCCCTTACAAAGCCTCTACTTGAATCGGAAGCCCGGAAGTTATCGAACCACAGAAGGCATCTACAGCCCCCTTGTAAACGCATAAAACTTTATATCACCCTCGCCCCCCTTCAATGTCTCAACTTTGCACAGATCCGTTTGCATCAACTTCAGTTGTTTCACATTGTGTGTCGAATATCGTCAACCGTCCCGAGAATCTAATAATTGGCTCCACTTGCAAACTCAATGTGTGCGTATCCACGAAAGGGCACCACGCAGAGGCGTTTTTAATAGCTTTATTTTAAAAAAAAATACATTTTTTATTTTTATCAAGTGAGAAAATTATTTTTTAAAGTTAATTAATGCTGAGTTTTTAATTTTTTTTAAGTAATAAAAATTGAGTCAGATTACAAATAGTCTAGATAAACTTCAATACCAGCCTCTGCGTAGTGTTAATGTCTAAATTAAAATCAAAGTAAAATTACAATATAAACTTTTACATTATTATATTATATTAATTGTTGAGTTTTATATTATTAATTGTTCACCCTAGACGTATATATTTACAAGAGGAGATATGTTAAAAAATAAACGACTCTTATAATTAATATGAGCATAGAGATTCTTACGTTCCGGCCATTTTGGTGATCCTTTGTTAATACAGCTTAGTGAATAACCTATTATCATCTCTTATATCTCTTATTTTAATTCTATTAAATTTCACTCTCTATTATAATTTTTTAATGATTGATGTACAAATCGCAAAGTTGTGAGTTAATATGGTCTTCCGTCAGCTAACAGTTCCGTCAATGCCGTAATTCCCCCTCCCCCCGCCACGAGCTCGCGAACAATCCTCGTAAACTCTATTATGTATAAAAGAAATATTTACAATCACATCTTGTTATTTATTTAAGCCTCTAAAATAGAGAGAAGGAAACATAAAAGATGCAGGAATCTTTAATTGGTCCAGGTGAACCGTTAGACGGTTTTAGGTTCTTCTACTGATGACAAATTTCTCCAACCCTGAGCACTCTGAATTGGCTTCGTGCCTCTCCAGTTCGTCATCAGTTACTTTACAATACCAAACTCATCATTATTTACTATTCACCTTCATGTATCCATTACCTGCCTTTACAAACCAGTGAAAGGAGAAAGTTAAGCTGACATTAGAAAATAATTCGTATTAGTTAAAAATTAGGATTTTAATTAAATTCAGAAATGGGAATGCTCACTTTGACTCTCACTGTGGTACCGAGATATCTGTTGAAATTATTTTCTTTTGTGCCTTTCAAAACACCCCCCCAAACCTCCCCCCCAACTTCCCCCCTTCCCTCCTCTCTACTAAGGGACGATCATATGCTTCATGAACATCAATGCTTGGGCACTAAGCAATGGTCTTCTCGCTAATTATGTTCCAGCCCTGTTCTATTTTTACTATTAGTCGACTAAAATACAATTGTCATCAGTTATTAAGAAGTTATAAATTTGCTTCAAACCTTTTTCAAAAAAAGGATTTAAGATTTGTTTTCTCATTATTTGTGACTTTTATTGGCAATTATTAACATCACCACTCCTCTCCAGAAAGAACATTTTAAAAAAAATGATAAATGAAATAAAATAAAATAGTACTTTAAAGGGCCTGTGCTAAATTATTTGTAAAATATATCTTAGCCATTGTCCACATATTTGAATCACACCTTATATCATAAAACATAATTTTTATAAATTAGTTGTTACTTTATACATAACTATAATTAAACATATAATTGTAAATATTTGTGGCTTAAGAAAAAACATGAAACAAGCGCTCGGTATATAATGATTTAAATTTAATTCCAAAATTGGTATCAAAATAAGTAGACCACGTGACCATAGGCGCAAGTAGTGGTGGATACGTATCTAAGTATGTGTGAATATCTATCTACCCATCTATCTAATCAAATGGTTGAAAAAATTATTTATTATTTATCTATATATGCATTTATAATTTAAAGTGTAATTCATAAATAACAATTCACAAGTTTTGAATATACAATAGACCTCTATCTTGGAAAACTGTGTGTAGGCACTAACATATATATTTATTCCGAATAAAAAATATCTATATAATAACTGAATGTTAAAAAAAGGAAAGATATTTTCCAATTAAAACATTACACCTGAAACTTTTTAATAAAAAAAAATAATAAAAGAGCAGTGGGCTGTATAGCCATTCCACTGTCCTCAACATCCTTCTGGGAGTGACAGCACGTCCTGTGACAGGTCCCTCGTGGTTGGTATTCCTGTATCCTTTCCAGGGGGCTACTGGGCTGTCCCGCTGGAGATTAAAGTTGAGGGTTTGAGTGTCACTGTCACATGTTACTATCACTCTCATCTCCGATATTTATTACTCGTAGGCGTAAATGGATATGTTTATCTACTCTTGAGAATATACCAATAGAAATTATTAAATTAAATTAAATCTTTATATTAATGTTTTAATATTAATATGGAGAGATGCTATTCTTATGTTATTTCACTTCTTCAAGAGTGGCAAGACGAATAGTTCATCACGAGAGACAACAAGTTAAGAATGGTCCAACAGACAGTGAAATGTCCAACCAGAAACTTGAATCTTCTAAGGAGAGAAGGTGTAATAACCCGTTTAAGGATAGGCAATACTCGACTCACCCACGGTCATTTCATGAAAAAAGAAAATGCACCAATGTGTTGCTGCTGCTGAAACGATCTCGCCGTTAGGCACATTCTTACTCAATGTAATACTCATGAATTACTCCGACTCCCTTCAGACTTACAGGAGATGATGAGAGAAGATCCCACAACAATATCAACAATTTTTAACTTTTTAAAAATAATTAATATCTATGATCACACATAGTCTAACTCTAATTCCAGCATGTATAAATGGATGCATAATTTA
>NW_027110347.1:265498-267213 GCF_000696795.3 Halyomorpha halys
GGATTAAATTGTCTCCGTAGGGCGTTATTTTAGGTTTAAGTTTGTTATTCTTGTATTAACTTAAGTATATTTTTAAGAACTTAATCAGAAATTAGGAAAAAGAAATGGGGTTCATCCATTTATGTTTTCTTGTAATTATTCAAATAATCACCAATTAAAAATAAATATAATTGCATTTCCCGAAGTGTAATGCATAAGAAAAGACGTGCCCAGATGGAAACAGAAATGAAATATATGACCTCATTGAATCTAGGCACTGTTCTGATATTAAAGCTATCCAAGAGCCAGTGTTGGGCTGAAGGGTATTGCAATTACTATTCAATTAGTAATATTCAAATGTAATTGCGATTATTTTAATGACGGGTTAATAGTTTATCCTTGATTATATGATGAAGAGAAGATGGTTCCTAATTTCAAATTGCAGTAATTGCAAAATAATTGTAATTTTCTTTAGTTTTTGCCCAACTCTGCCAAGTACTCACATTTCTCAATAACTGCTCCATTGAAGACATAAAAACAAAAGAAAAATCATTGATAAGCTCAAAATTTGAAGAACTTGTTCCAGAGATTTAAAGAGAAATAAAGGAAATATATAATGAAACAGTGGTTAGGAACAAATCATGTCATTCATTATGAAGGTTTCTGAAGCAAATTTAGAACAAATATTAATGATCCGTTTCTGAAGGGAAAACAATTGCTTTCATTTTTTAAAATAAACTATTAAGCTTGTTCTTTGATGATTCAAAATTCTCAGCAAACTGGCGGCACATCATCCTAACGAGCTGTAAATACCTGACTCATAATTTTTTTTATTTGATAAGGTACATCCATTTAGACGGACCAAATTTTTTCAACGACTGGGAAATTGCGCGATTTAAAACAATAAATTATGCATTTATGTTGTTTGTAAAGAAGATAGGAGAGGAGCGAGAGATAGATCAAAAACTTGGGCCGCTTTTGAAATGCAAATAACGACTTTGTACAACTTTACTATCGCTTGAGGCGCGTTTTGGAATCAAATCAACTTGTAATCTCCCAGCTCTCTGCAACTTAATACAATCATCTTCAGCCCGTTTTGGAAATATTCGTATTTTCAAATAACTTTTTTAATGTTTGGATTTGTTTTTTATATAAAAAAAACTTAAATGTTTACTTCTTTATGTGATTTATATAGGAACCAGTGATTATATAGATTTAAAATAAAACATTTAGGATTGACATTTGAAATTACTGCCTGCTGCCTTAATATTCTGGGTACCATTTCAGTTAATGTTAGAATTTCACTTAGCGAAAATGCATAGATTGTGTCATGTTAGTTTTTGTTTCGTTCATTGCCTGGCAAATTGAGCAGGCTCAATTCAATGAGCCTTTTCATAGTGCACCTTGCTCTGCCGATTTGGAGATCAATTTAATTTTTTGATTTTTTAACAAAGCCGCAAAAATTCTATCGTTGGTAATATTCCATAATTATAAATTTGTATGTGAGAATTATATCTGCCATTTATAAAAACTCAGGAGTGAGAATGTTGTGGGGATATCGTCCTATGAAGATTATTTACCCCTCTTGCTAAAAATATAAGTTAAACATTTTTTTTTCCTGACTTTTAAATGTAAATATATTGAGTCAGTAATATACTATTAAGGATTGTTATCATTGTTTATCAACCTTTCCGGCGGCATCGAGAGAAACGAATCATGCATCATCTTCGATACAT
>NW_027110347.1:267483-272651 GCF_000696795.3 Halyomorpha halys
TAGTTACCAAAATGTAGTTAACTAAGGAGTTAACTAATAGCGTGGAGACGCTGCCTAAGAGAAGATATTAGATTAGTGTAGAGACGAAAACGATTACTTATTATAAATACTCATGCTATAACATTCACTGACCCAATGTTAACATTGCCTACCCAATAACTGAGCCAATGTTCGCTAATTGCCGGCTCAAACTAATTGGGTCACGTTTGATTTTCATCTTAGATCTTGTAACCCCTAGACAGTTATCCCCTATTATCACTACTGATTAATGTAATCCATCTCAAGTGTTTAGAATTGAGTTACACATTATTATATTGACAAGGATTATTTATTTCAATATCCATAATAACTTTAAATTTATAATTTAGTAAATAATTTCTTTCCTATTTGGAAAATATTATTTTATTACATCTGTAATAATTTTTTTATTAAAGTTTAAGTACTGTAGATAGCGTTTTCCCAGCTTTAAAAGTTGGTTAAAAAAAATCAAAATGAGTACTGTGAGGAAATAATTTTTTTAAACAATGGTTGTGCAAGGAGGTGATTCGTTCACGACCACGCTCAGCCGTCAGTTCTCTCCAAATGAAGGGTAGCTAATTTGTGGAGGCTAGGTATGACACAAGAGGGCTCCCAAACCTCATGGCTACAATAACAGAATTAATAATTATCTACTACAGCCAAACTGGAACCTGGACCCGGGAGTTGATCACTGAGCTATCCCCTTCTTCAAAAGTTGTAACAAAGACTGAATAATAAAAAACACTTTATAAAACATACTCAACTCATGAGATAAATAATTTCGGCATCAATTAAGACTAAAGGTTTTACTTTTCTTAAGGATGTACTTACTACTATTGTAAAATAGAATGTTTCACCAACATTGAAACAAACTGTTTACAAACTAAGAAGAACTGAGCTGAAGGCTGAAGTTACTTCATCTCGTAGGCTTAATAACTGTTCTGCCCTTTCTGGTTCTTAGGGCTAAGTATAAATAAACAAAAAAAAAAAACAAGATGGTAGACTGGTGGGGGAAGAATTTGTCCAATCACATTTTGGGTAGGTAAGAGGTTGGGATAGAGAGAATTCATTTAATTGGCTTAAAATTAGAGGAGGTTTTAAGAAAGGGGGCCTTATGCCCGATTATATCGTAGATTCATTGCGCAATAGTGGAAGTAGCCAATGAGATCTAAGCAAGTAGTGGAAAGAGGTCCAGAAGGAGGGATGGGAAGTTTGCGACTGTGGGAACTGACTTAAGATGTGTTAAAAACAAAATGCTTAGACATCCAGTGAGATGACAGCTTGGACCTGCCTGATGGCCGCTTTTTTGCCTTCAGAGACGATAAAGTAGAAACAAATGATTTGGTAAAGGATACGAAGAAAAGGTCTCAGCGGCCAGTTAGGTCAACCTTAATATCTCGTATGTTCTTAGGAACAACTAAATAGCTTAGAACAATAGCCGTTGCAGACGTTTGTAATAATAGCTTTGGAATAATATTAACAACAATAGCGTTTCCTCTGTTATGGGCACAGGAAGTAGCAAGAGACCAAGTCCCAACTAGTAGGAACTAGGTCCTTAGTGTAACAGGTTTGGCCCGCAGTATGGAGGACCTGGCAATCCAAATGAAGAGGGATCAAAGCGTCTTATGAATTGTTTTGTTGTAAGATATATTGTTGAGGTTCGAATGCACTCACCTAGTTATTAAACCGAGTGACAGTGGCATTATTCTTTTTCCGACATCAATACTTCTTTGGTCCTTTCCTATTCTAATCCCAAGCAAATAATAATTCGTCCAATACCACTCAGCTCCTTACCTCGCCACCTCGTTCTCCTCTATCCCCTTCTTGAACACAAGACCCTAACCAGTCAATATAGATAGAGCTGCCACCTTTGACAAAGCCTTGCTCTTGTCCAGACCTCTTATTTTGGGAATTATAAACCTATATGAATCCAAAGACGACATTTAAAATATATCTAAAGTTTTATAAATGTAATAATTGAAACTAAAATTATTGATTGGTTGTGTGGTTAAGTAACATGGTCCCTCAGTAAAGATAGTTCAAAGGACTGTAAAGTATAATTAAAATAATATTGTGTTAGACCAACTATACTGTACTATATTACTATACTATACTATACTATACTATACTATACTATACTATACTATACTATACTATACTCTACTATATTATACTATACCTAGAACTGCTATATTGTAATTGTAACTGGGAAGGTGGCTGTAAGAAAGAAGTGTACCTGAGCAAGGCCGTTGCCATGGTGAGATAGAAAGGGCTTGGTTCAACAAGATAGGGCTCCATCTTTATCTGCTTAATGTTTCGGAACTTAATGCTTCGCCTTGTCCTAGGGCTTTTTGTTTTTTCTTCTCTCTCACTCCTAATCAATATTAGAGTCCCACCTAGTATTACATAAATTAATAAACTGTTCATGTTTAGCAGTTTTTTTAAATCACTTTCTTGATTGTAAAACCCTTTTTTATTATTAATTAATTTATTTATTATATGCAACTGTAATTTTTTTTTTAATGTGAAATAACTATAACTATGATTCGAATGAGTTGTGCACGTTACTTCTTCAAAGTCATTTCTAAATTTACACTATATTATGGAAATTTCCTAATTATTTAAGTGGAAGTTAGAATTTCCCGTGTGAAACTAAAAACGTTTAAAATTGTATTTGTTGTCATGAATTGTTAGATATTTTAAAGATAATTCATAATCACAATGCAAAATATTTCGTTTTATTTTACAAGTTTAGGTTTTTTAACTGCCTGTGGTTTTCCTTACTACTGACTACTGTTTTTTATGTGTATTTTGAGATGTTTGATTTTTTTTTCTCTTTCTTTGACTTCATCACCGTGACCGCCATCCAAAAATATATCATAAATTGTAGTCAGTTTTGAAAATAAATCGAGTTACGACCTTTTCTCTTTAGTATTGAAATGTTAGCAGCTGTCCGTTCCGAAAAATTCATCTAATTAATTTTTAGGTCTTTGTTGTTTATAGTCCATTTGCCATGTGTTCTATATTTTATTAATGACTCTCATTGTTTTTCAATATCGGACTGATAATTAATAGTCTGCACGTGGAAATTGCCAATTAATATTTTGCAAACAATTTGATAAAATGGGCTATCTGAAAACTAGTATGTAATTAAATTATCAAAAACTATAAGGAGTATCCTTCGGAATAATTATAATTTAGAGTAACCTAGGGACAATAATAAAACAATGAACTTTATTCTAATTTATATTCTTGTTTATAAATTTACTATGGCACTCGAAGGATTGTATTGATCCATGCTATAAACTGTTTAATCACTCACTCGACAATTAATATGTTCTGTTCGAACAACAATTCAAGGAAGCACCCTCAGCTCTGAGCGGCCTCTTTCGAACAAATGCTCAACTATGATCGGAATTGGCAACTATTCGCGCTGAAGGCTGCCGAGAGTTGAAGACTTCCGGCGTACTAAACGCTGGCATTGGAGCTAAACCTATTATAGGTAAATGAAGTTAGGGAGTTTACGTGTAAGTTGGCTCTGACCTGCTTAGAGTTGAAGTATCAAAGCTCAACAGTTAGTGAACAAAGGCAGCGGGGGTGTGTTCCTGCCCCTGCCAAGTTTTTCAATCTTGTTCAAGAAGGCCATTCATCTTTAGCAAACTTGTAACAAGTTCACGACGGGCAAGGCTTGTCAGGTTTCCATCATCGCCTCTCCTGCCTCTTATATTAAATTAATAGAACAAAACAAAACTAATAGTTCTCAAAAATATCTCAAATATATTTATTTGGAACCCCTTTTTACTTATTACTGTCAGCTTAGTAATGACAGTAACCTAGTCCAGCATTTAAATTAAGATAATTTATATTTTTGTAATATATTTCGATCCTCCAAAGAAAAACCTTAAACACTCTTAAAAAGAAATAGTATTAGTTTATGATCACGTAGCAATAGTATTAGCTTATGATCGCGTAGCAATAGTATCATTTTATTGTCCCACCACAATAGTATCAGTTTATACTATTGCTACGTGATCATAAACTAATAAATACTATTGCCACGGGTTCATAAACTAATACTATTGATACGAATAATAAACTGAAACTATTGCTATGGGATAATAAACTAATACTATTGCTACGGGATAATAAACTAATACGATTGCTACGGGAAGCTATCAAAAATCTTGAAATGTAGATAAAGTTAATATTTCATGTTATTATATTCGGTTAAGGGTATTTTTAAATATTTAAATATGAAAACTCGATTGAATTTTAACTATTGAATCGAATTTCCTCGGTTCTGGATTCCTTTAAAGTAAATTTTATATATTTTCAAGGGACTTGAAACGAAATGGTTCAGAATTTTTATTTCTTGAGTCCATCTTTTTTTTTCCGTTGATTTGGACCGACAGTGAAGAAAAAACGAAATCAAGTTAATTTTGTTATTTAAATTAAACTATTAACATTTAATACTATACTAGTCTACTATTAATACTATACTAGTCTAGTATAGTAGTCTACTGTTTACAGAAATGCTAGTAATATTCACCTCAATTGCAGTATTAATTTTTTCTTTTCATAATTTTTGCCAAAACTAGACATTCTTTATTTAATTTTCTCCTCAAAGACAGAGATGATAATGTATTCGTTTTTAATTTGCAGAAAGTCGTCCTGCTCCTTCCTCAAACTCAGCAAGGGTAGCTTCCAACAAATATAAAGTTAATATTAGCGAGACAATTAGCCTTTTAAAAGTTTAATAATCATTTTCTTAATGTTTCCTCGTTTAATTTCTAATCTAAACTTCATTAAAGTAAACAACCCGTAATTAATGCCAGTTCTCTTTAGATTAAATTTTAATATTTGCAAAATAATTTAACAATTTCATCATTTATGTTATGTATCTATTAACCTCTTGATTTTATATATTTGTACACTTTAATAGTTTTTCGAAAAGAATTTAATAAAATTGTGTTATTGAATAATTTACGTATACGATTCTACACTTTAGATCTGAATTGCAAATTTAGTAGAAAAATAAAATTTCTTTTAAACATAAAAGATTATTTACAGACTAAGACAGAAATGAGATTCTAGGATCACGTGGCAATCCTGTGGTGCTATGTATGTAGGCATTAGTTAGTATTACAACA
>NW_027110347.1:273796-275935 GCF_000696795.3 Halyomorpha halys
ATACATACTTATTTTTCTGTAATGTAAAACTCAATTATACTGTGAGATAGCTATATCGTTATAGGGGAAGGGCACAGTATCCCCCCAATAATTAGAAAACCCGAAGCAGAAATTACAAAAAACTACTTCAATATGTATAAATTTTGGCGAAAATTCGTTCAGAGTCACCAAAAAAATCTTTAGAAAGAGGGTGTTTTGTTAGGAAACTTTAGGTAAATTTTAATAGCAAGGCCCCCTGCTGCCCCCGCTGGTAGGAACAAATCACTTTACCTCCCTCAGCTTTACTCCACAATGTTCCAATGAAACATAATTTCAGAATGCATTCCAAATCAACATTCATTATTTAGGTGCCAGCAGTTGTGGTTTCTTATTATACGAATCTATAAAACTGTACATATATATATATGCTTTAAGACTAACTTTGAAACCTACTGTGGACACTAAGACCCTAATAATAAATACAAATTAATTTCTTCTATTTATTTTTTCTTTCAAACCTTTCTAATTGATAAAATAGATATGATTATTCAGCAGTTAATAAAATGTTATTTTCTCAATTTTCGTTCTTGGGACAGCTTTTTATAATAATTAAATGAATAAAAATTGTGCATGGACCCTTGCTCTTTCTAACATTTGTCGACTCTGATCAGGAATTGGAGTTTTAAATCGAGGAAAATCTCACTCAATCTAATGAAATATCTCATTTAACTATCAATTTAAATTTATCCATACTCCATGAAAGAAATTATGGAGATGATAGGTTGAGTATGATATAAATAATTTAGATTGCTAGTTTTCTAAATAACGAGATAACACTGCACTGGATGACAGCTCCTGATCTGTTTGTTACTTTAGGCTGACTTTGTCAATGCTCAGTTTTAACTCGATTCTTTCATCCTTAAATTGTGATGATGGTGATGCATGTATTAAAGACATGAATTGTTTCTTTCGGCCGCATTCTTTCTCTACTGCTCTTTTGTCCCACCTCGTTTGTACAAGGGGAATTATTAAGCAATAGATAAAAATTACATAACTCGGTCAGGTAGTATCAAGATTTATTTCCTGGTACTTCGACCAAGTAAATCTTCATATTCTTTCTTTTGAACTATGTAGTTTTTTATCGAATAACGTAAGATAAAAAAATAAATAAATAAAAAAATAAATATAATTTTTACGTATCACGATACTTATGCTGCTGAGGAAGAAATAAGAATAAAGAAAACCATTTGCCCCAGCCCACCTAGGTAGTTATTGGATATAAGCAGCTTTGGGAGAGGAAGGTGAAACGTCACACTGTTTTGTCTCATCCAGGGCCATTTGCTCTTCAATGCCTAGGCTTCAATAAGTCTAGAACTATTTTTATTGTGCTACTATCACCTGAGATTATTATATTTACAGGCAAATTATATTACATACCATATACATTTTATATTAATTGATTGAAGAAGATGGTCGGGGGATATGGTCAGCAAAGAAACAACATAAAAAAACAAAAAAAAAAACTTTATGCCGACGTTTCGACCTGAGTTTCAAATCTTCATCAGGGCGTCTATCGGAGAGGATTAGCCAATACCAGTTTTAGCTAATAATATTTTATATAATATTTAATCTCGATTTCACCCGGATCAAATTTGGATAATTCATTTCTATTTAATACAAATAGCAAATGATCAGTTATGATGGGAACACGATCAAGTATGTCTATTTAACTAAATAACATGAGAAATGTTTACACAATAGCTCTAAAATAGAAAATACTGACAAAGAGAAGGTGCCCCTGGGAGAATTTTCCCGGCCATCGAACACCTACACCAGAACCAAAACTATTGTTAAATATTTCAGGTTCATTGCCGTGCCTGCGAACATAGCGGCGTACTTTTCAGTTGCTATGGGATGTAGCAATACTCTACTAAACCTAAAGTCTTTTACATCAAATTTCAACTCAACTTTGTCTAATCAAGAGTAAAACGATTATTTTAAAAAATAACATGAACTCTATATTCCAGTAGATAACACAAAACTTGGTTCTTGTTCATTTGTAAACTTTTGAGATTTTGCTTTTCTATTATAATTTAGCCGTATCATTGGATTTCCTGCAGTTACATCCAGATGTAAACTACTAATTGTTTGAACAAAATT
>NW_027110347.1:279615-280821 GCF_000696795.3 Halyomorpha halys
AATTTTTACGTATCACGATACTTATGCTGCTGAGGAAGAAATAAGAATAAAGAAAACCATTTGCCCCAGCCCACCTAGGTAGTTATTGGATATAAGCAGCTTTGGGAGAGGAAGGTGAAACGTCACACTGTTTTGTCTCATCCAGGGCCATTTGCTCTTCAATGCCTAGGCTTCAATAAGTCTAGAACTATTTTTATTGTGCTACTATCACCTGAGATTATTATATTTACAGGCAAATTATATTACATACCATATACATTTTATATTAATTGATTGAAGAAGATGGTCGGGGGATGTGGTCAGCAAAGAAACAACATAAAAAAATTTAAAAAAAAATTTTGTGCCGACGTTTCGACCTGAGTTTCAGATTTTCATCAGGGCGTCTATCGGAGAGGATTAGCTAATGCCAGTTTTAGCTAATAATATTTTATATAATATTTAATCTCTATTTCACCCGGGTTAAATTTGGATAATTCATTTCTATTTAATACAAATGGCGAATGATTAGTTATGATGGGAACACGATCAAGTATGTCTATTTAACTAAATAACATGAGAAATGTTTACACAATAGCTCTAAAATAGAAAATACTGACAAAGAGAAGGTGCCTCTGGCAGAATTGTCCCGGCCACCGAACACCCACACCAGAACCAGAACCAAAACTATTGTTAAATATTTCAGGTTCATTGCCGTGCCTGCGAACATAGCGGCGTACTTTTCAGTTGCTATGGGATGTAGCAATACTCTACTAAACCTAAAGTCTTTTACATCAAATTTCAACTCAACTTTGTCTAATCAAGAGTAAAACGATTATTTTAAAAAATAACATGAACTCTATATTCCAGTAGATAACACAAAACTTGGTTCTTGTTCATTTGTAAACTTTTGAGATTTTGCTTTTCTATTATAATTTAGCCGTATCATTGGATTTCCTGCAGTTACATCCAGATGTAAACTACTAATTGTTTGAACAAAATTGTTTGGAGTTTGCTAAAAAATTTTTCGAAATCGAGAATTACATATAAGTTTTTATCATTACCGAATTTTTGGAAGAAGTGTTCATTGATTGTTAAGCAGAATAATGTATGATTAGTTGTTCAGAGTATGTGTTTCTTAGTATGACGCAGTAAGGTGCAACTGATATGATATAATAGAGTAAGTGTTCCTAAGTATGACGCAGTAAGGTACACCTGATATGATATAAT
>NW_027110347.1:281751-282640 GCF_000696795.3 Halyomorpha halys
TGCAACTGATATGATAGAATACGCCCGTGCAAAGCCAGCTGGAAGGAGCTTATCAATTACCCCCACCCTTCTAGCCATTTTTCTAAATTTTTTCATTGCTATTTATCTTATTTTTTTATTGGCTTTTGTTTGAAGGCTCAACCGCTTGGCCGACGAACTCCCTTCCCTTCAGCCATTTATCAAACCAAAGAGAAGGCTCTCTTTATAAACCTACCAATTTCTATCCGCTCATAATTTTTTTTTTTTTTTTTTTGAGGGCATAAAGTTTAGTAATTTTTGTAAAATATGTAACAATAATAACATATAACAATTTCTCGTTAGTTATTGCAGTAAAAGACCTATGGTTTACAGAGTCCTCCTTGGGAACACCCACCCTCCATAAAGTGGGTACCTATGATTGGGGGAAGAACATAGCGTTTGAGCGTCATCTTGAACAAATCGCTTACTTTCACACCCGTAGTTGTTGATACAGTACTTCCTTACAGTGTTATGAACTCAAAATGCTTAAGACCCCAAAAATTATAGAGGTACCGTTTTATTTTATTTTATTTTTTTATGAACAGTAGACGAAAATAATCTAAAGCTAGATTTTGTTTTTCCTTCGCTACTCATTCCTTTACTACTACGCCGCTGTACTAAAAACAAATACGTATTCGAGAAATGAAAATTCATTCAAATATTTTTTTGGAAGTCTTGAAGAAATTTGATCGGGCTGGGAAACAAAAATATTTTTTGGAAGTCTTGAAGAAATTTGATCCGGCTGGGAAACAAAAATATTTTTCCGGCCTCCAAATAATAGATATTGGAACGGAATTTAATATTCCTACAATTATATAGTTTTTCTGAACTTAAGTAATATCTTTTCCGAATTCGAAGAAACAGAACAGAA
>NW_027110347.1:283483-285821 GCF_000696795.3 Halyomorpha halys
CCCCACATAGTAGGGCTTCGTCAGGGCTGATAAGAATGGTGTTCGTTACCAACCAAAAAAATAAATAAAAACACCATTTTTCTGAAATTACACAAATCTAAATTATCTAGTTCTCGCACTTTTAAAAAAAAAATCAAAATTTAAATTGATAGTACCGTTTGCGCTTGAAAATGGTTAACGATCCGTACTTTAATAAAATCACATCAAATATAAACTTTTCTTTATTAATAATATTTAAAGGCTATCATTATTATTTTTTACAGAAGTGTAGATAGTTTACGGTAGATTAATGAGTGGAGAAAGTGGCCAGGGGGTGTGGTCAGCAAAAAAAAAAAAAAATTATTCGTGCTAAAGTTTGAACCCGGAATTTCTGGTCTTCATCAGAGACCATAGGCAGAGATTCTGGCTAAACTGAAATTCTGGCAGTTAATCATTAATAATTAATAACAAAAAATAAGATAATCGGTGAAGATGGTCGGGGATCTTCTCTAATTATCTTATTTTTTGTTCTTCGAGTCTCTCTTTCCTCAACAATCTTTGTTGCATTTCTATCTTAAACGAATTTCATTGCAACAAGTCATACACTTATTCGATTTTATTATAGTCTTCTTTGATCACATTGGTGCACATTAGCTGCCACCAGACTTGAATGAAATGCCTGGTCCATCTCTCTGGATTATCCTAATTTCCCGGTCGATATAGTCTGTTTGGATCAGGTGTACCAGTATTGGCGAGTTGTGTTTTCTTGTAAGTTAGATGCCGAGAAACTTTCTGATGTTACATTATTAACTTCACATTGAAAACATTCGTTCTAGTAGAATTAGTGTCAGTGAACTCGTTGCCTAGAATTGTGACTAGGAGGAAACGTATAATGATTTTTATCAGAAAAAGTATCTAGTTATAGAAACTAGGAAAATTTTAACCAGTGATTGTGTTTCTTTAGTGCAAATCGTCAGGTTGACCTATCCACCATTAGGGACCATCTTTCCCAGAACGATCCCAACCTGAACCGATCTATAACTGGAATATTCACAGCTCATGAGAATAAATTGGTGACGACAGCAAGCTTCAGCGGCGGTAAATAAACCAATTGGCCTCTAACCAAAACTGTTTAACTTGATACCTTCAACAGCTGCATCGAAAATTATATATTTTATGAGCTCGTAAAATAAAAGATAGGATAATTTTATTAAGATCCTAGAAATTAAATTATACCTCTTGGGAAAATGATATCCCTCGGTTTGCGATGGTATTGAGATTATCCAATATGAAATATATAATTTATATATTTACTTAATATACTAGTCACCTCGATTTATTTAAAACAGTGGATTTGTAAAAACATAAAGCAATTGTTTATAATCTCCTCATGTGTATTAATACCTTTTGCGTTACGCTGCATGTTATGTTTGTTATGAAAACACGTAGGTTTTTGTAAATGTATAAAGTAAAACAAAACATGAACAATTATAAGACAATGTGAAATAAAAAAAAACAAATAATAAAACTACACAGCGTTTGCTTGTAATTTTATAAAACCAAATGTTGAAAATATTGGTGTTTTTTCGGAAAGGATCCACCTCCTTCCATATTTATCAGGTTTAATTTATCGGCCGTGCTAATGCAAAGTTCTGATTACATAGGGCTTGAAGTGTGCTTTAAAATAATCATTCATCAGAATTTTATTTTGCCTCCCTCAGCTAAAATCTAATTAGACTCCATGAATGTTGTGCATATTTGAAAATAAACGAGAGTAATTCCGCAAATACATTAACTCCGTTTATTCTCGGAAATAACTTTTTAAAGATTAAACTCTCTCGAAGACGTGACAGTTTATCTAGTGCCAAACAAGTTCCCTGGCATATCCCTTAGAAATCATGGATCCCATTTCTTCATATCGCCATCGAAGCTGAATTGTCCTTTTGGTCATCTAAGTTATGGCTCTATAACCAAATCCTTTGGGGTTCCCATTTGTGAATCTGTGCTGGAGTGTGGAAATTTTTGATCCTCAAGATGTTATGAGAGCTAAAATTTAGAACATATTGTTAATATATTAATATTGGTAAAATATAATTGTTTTGAATTTAACTTAACCTTAAATAAATTTCATATTGGATACTTAACTTTTGGAAAAATCATTGTATTTAATTCTTGGTAGACGGCAGAAGGTGGACAACCGCCCCAAGCTGCTCATAGCACGCAACTGTTCCAACTGGTCCCATGTCGATAACTTTATCTCAAAAGTTAGTCCTAGGCTGAGGAGCCATGGTATGAGTTAGTCGGGTCCATTATATCTCCCCTGGCTCTCAATACCTCCATGGCACTCACATCTACGGCT
>NW_027110347.1:286552-290549 GCF_000696795.3 Halyomorpha halys
TATTATATTGATATAATTCACAAACGACCATAGGACAGAGAATACAGTAGGGGTATTCATGATCTTTAGTTTAACGTGTTAAATGGAGAAATATTTCCTTCTTTTAGCATGTTAAAACGATATAACATGTAACATGGCTGAGAGTCTGTTATTAGGTATGTTAAATGGAGAATGACGTCACGAAACAGACCAGCTGAGCTTGTCACCGTTTTATTTGTTGTCGTGTTAGTTTACTTATTCGTAGTATGGCTACATGGCTTTAAATAGTGCTGCTCACAATTCTATACTTATGACATTTAACATGGAAAAACATTTTAGATTTAACACAATATTATGAATACCCCTCGTGGCCGCCAAGTCGATTCCAGACATGGACCAACAGGTTCTGTCATATAGAAGCCCTGGGCTTTGTCTTTTCTTTATCCTTCAAAAGCAATGATGTGACTGTGGAGTTTGGTTTGAATTGAGAACCTAGTATCGAATAGCATCCTTTAGTTATCTAATCAAACTTTATTAGTACTAGATAAAAAAAAAACCTAAAAAATGTATATTAAAATACAGATATTGCAGCCTGACTTACAAGACCTTCCTTGCTATGGGTCGCATGTGTTATGTTATAAAATGCCGATTTCATAAGGTCAGGAAGAATTTCGTTTGAATTATGGTTGAAAATTTATGGTGAAAATTAATTTCTAATTTTGAAAAAAGTCGATTGCCCATTTATTTTTTAAATTATATGTCACATTTCAGTAAGATATTTTGGCCATTGTGAAGAAGACAAAGAAAAACATGATAAAAGGCAACAAACCCCAACAGTACAATACAGGAAATTGGATTTGCTTCTACGATAAAGGATATCACAAAAAGCTAAATAAACGAAAATAATTAATTGTAAATATATTTATAGAATAGCAACTTAACAATAATTTTGGCTGAAAATAATCGTGATTTTTTTAATAATTTCGAATGATGTTTTTGAGATCGAAGATTCTTCTCATTGTTCTTTTTTTAAATGTTATAACAAAAAATGTTTATTTTTATGAAAATTGTAATTTTCGCTACAATATAAATACATTACATTGTTAAAGATAAAAAAAAAATTGAAATCTTTATAAAATTTGAATGAAAAAAAGGGTCTTAACTGACAGTCACGCCAGAGCTGAAGGGACTACTGTACTGTCACAACAGTACTGGTTATCATGACGTCATACAGCCTACTTTTATGTAAACTGTATAGCAGTATCGTCTTGTTCCCTTGGCTGTATAGTGTCAACTTGTAATCTGATTTTAACGTCACAGAAGCTCTACTATAACTCCGTGTCTATTGCGACACTATAGCCGCAACAGTAAGTGCTATCATGATGCCAAATATCATACAGTTTACACCATGGTGTCCAACATGGACCAATTTACCATAAATATTTTTTTATTTAAAGAAATAATTCAAGTAGCAATTATTAATTATCATATATTCAGTAATTTACCTTTTTAAAAAAAATTGTTTGAACAAAGTAATGTTGAACAAAGTACAGGGTCTTTCTCCTTTGCCCACTCTCCTGGTTTTCCTTTTCCTTCCACAAATGATTCGTCCCATCTTTGGTTTTCCTTCAATCCGCAAGATATATTAGTCCTATGAAGCCCTTGGACAGCCACTCGGTCCTTTGCATGCTGATGGGAGGAGACCACAGCCTCAGTGAAGGATAGTTCTGCTCCTCTCCATTTCCTAGTATTCACTACTTTGACATCTAGTCAATATTGCAGGAGTAATGAGACCTTTTTAATTCAATTAAAAAACATTTATAGAGAGAGAAATACTTTATTCATCTATGCTTCCCAAATACATCAGGTTTCTATATAACACAGCATATATTTATATAAATTTTATATAACTGTATTTTACATAAATTTATTTTTAAAAAACAAAAATACATTTATATAAATAAATTATAAGTAACTATCTTTTTCTGCACTCCAAATTCTTATCTAATTTGAAAACTTAACAAAACTAAATGTTTGAATATACAAGGATTAAAAAGGATTTTCTATACAACTTTATCTGGAACCACAACTTCTCAACTGACATCAATAGATCATTGAACTCAAACCTTAACCCCATATACCGATCACTCTGCAGTTTTAACACACTCTAACCTGAAGCATATCAAACATATAGGCTAAATTAAAAACCTGAAGCATATCAAACATATAGACTAAATTAAAAGAAAAAAATAAGTTACATCAGTCAACTAAGAGTAGGAAACCTGGAGCATATCAAACTACACCACGGAAGCAGAACCATCGCTTTCAAGGCAAACGAACTCTGTCCATTCTGCAAAAGTTATTTCAATAATAGCTTGTACCACATCCTCCTACATTGTTCCATCCTTTAATGAAAATAGACAATATATCTTAAAGCCACCCATATTCGTATCTTGTGACTTACAAAACATCCAAAATATATTGAACATTGATAGTGAAGCCAAATTGAACAGACTATATATTTACATTGTAACAATATGTAATAAGTTTAATTTTGTAAATAACATATAAATTCTATTATGTAAATAGTTTTCGAAGCCAATTAATATCTTCATTTATATCACGCTTTCGTTAAATTAAAAGAATTCTCATTATTTTAAGTTAAATATAACGGAGTAATGAATATTATCTTAATAGTTGTGTATTATCCAATCTGTTTTTTTTTTGTTTTTTTTATTATTTGTTATAGAGAACTTGTTTTATTTTTTGTTTATTGTTTTTGTAATGGAGCACTAGACTCAGGATTTGTTTTATAATTGTATATTGTGTTATGAATGTGTACAAGATTTTGTCTTTCACAAATAAAATCTAATCTATCATGACTCGAAATCAGGTGTTTCAATTTTTTTGTAAATTGAATAATGTAAATCTCGAATTGAACCAATAAAAAACAATTACTCGTACCTCTGGTCTATGTAATTCTAATTATAATCTTCTAATAGAATTCAGAATAGCACCAACCAAAGTATTCTGTTACATAAAGGAATGTTCATAAAAATATAAAAATTTCCGATATAATTTTTAAAGCAGCGGTAGAATAAATCACTATAAAAATATTAATCTAAAAAATACTTGAGCACAAACCACTTTGACAACTTTTCATAAATTGCTTTCTGTAGGTTGAGTGATGTATTTTCCGCTACTTGAAATTCAACATTTTTTCTCAATATTTCTAGCTCCGATATCAGGTACAGGTCTTTCCGATGCAATATCTCTTTATTGCCTGACAAAAAGGACTGAAAATTGCTTCTTTTGGGGAGCCAGAATCAATCTTGGCTCCTTCGTCATACAATAAAAGTTACGAAGTAGTCTTGCTTCTAAACCTAAAGATTAGGCAAGTCCTTTGAATTTAAATCATTGGAAAATTCTTGAATGAAGATGTATACTGTTTTAAGGAGTTAGTCATCTTATAATAATATAAAACTACCTATTATAGAGCAATTAGTAAAAATGATCAATTATTCATGACATGGCGATAGTTTATAGTTGCTATAAAATGAAATATTTAAAAAAAATACCATTCATCTATTCAATGCACTAGAATTTTATAATTGAAAACAAATCGTAATTTAAATGTAAAAGTTCTTTCTTGGCTAGGTTGGCAGGTGTGGGCTGTACATCACCAATTTACAACATTTATTAAACTAAGAGATTTTTCATTACTTGGTTAATTTTTTTATATACTACATTTTTTATAATGTTTTCATCCCTTATTCCTAAGTTTACGTTTTGTATATTTGAACCATGATTTATTGTTTGCATCGGAACCTGTTCGTTCTGTACTTCAGGTACCCCGATTGTATTTTAAATCGTATTAAAAGTAGTCTGGAACAAAGGGGTCGTTCAAAACTGTGAGACTGGCTATTAACAACATCCATGTATTTTTCTTTTATTTCATAATTAATTCCCTGGAGAGGCAGATTATGTTAGTGTATTAATTGAGTGTAAATTATTATAT
>NW_027110347.1:291731-295889 GCF_000696795.3 Halyomorpha halys
AATTATATACTATATTATAGAGACCGTTTGATGAATTATATACTATATTATAGAGACTGTTATATGAATTATGTACTATATTATAGGATGATAAGGAAAGTTATGCGATTGGACAGTCTACTTTGTTATTCTTCGTCCCTTTCTTTAGCAAGATTTCTATTTAGTGTACTCCTCTCTAAAGAGAGTGACTGCAGTATCCATAAATAGACAGAAATTTAGCGAATGTTGGAATATTTTTCAATTATTATATTTTCATTCCTGGTTCAGATATTTTAGCATCGGGCAATGTAACTAACACTTGAACCAATTTAAGCATTATGGAATAGATTTTTATTTCAAAAGATATTTGATTTTTAAATATGTAGCTTAGTAAAAAATTTATTTTTTTTGTTAATTATACTCTAATGTATGCTAATGTAAATGTTCGTGTTAAGAAATAGTTGTTCCGGTACACATCGCCCGTATTTTATTTAATTGTAGTTTTTCCAATTCGCTAACGGCTTCAACCCGAAATTGGTATATTTAGATATTGGCCCATCTTATACTAAGCTATGACCATACTATTACTATATACGGTATATTTAGATATTGGCCCATCTTATACTAAGCTATGACCATACTATTACTATATACGGCTCTGCTACCAATCAGTTACTGACTTCTTCCTCAAAAAATACAAAAGCTATTAATCTGAAATTATTAACACTGCTTTTACTTATGCTGGAGATGCGCAAAATTAGTTTTTGGATTAGCATTAAAATTATTTGCCTCTGTAAAGTCACAACTACTCATTTATAATATAGTCGAATTCTCTAGAATTCAAAACAATTGAAATCATCTAAATCGGATCAGGACAAAGCATAGTAATTGAATATATAAAAAGTGGACTGGGTTTCAGTCAAAATTTCGTTTAGTAGAGAAGATCTTGAAATTTAGGCTTCCAAAACTCAGTCAAAACATGTCCCCATCCTGTTTAAATCACTATTTAAATACATTTAATTAGATAATATATTCTCAGAATGATATCATAAATAAAGTAGTATAATATTTTTCCATTATGATTTTAATATCTGTAAATTATGAATGAGTGGATGAGGCCCAAGTTGATATAAATCAATATGAGAGCGATGAGTAGGCTCAAAGCTTTCTGTCCATTGAGAGTAGGCTCTAGGAGGACCGTCCCCTCCCCCCCCCATTTCCATATCCTCATCTCTCCTTCTTTATTAATTTCTTTACTTCACCCTTAATAAAATCCTTCGCAATCGATCAAATTCATATTCCACTCAATAGAAAGAGTTTATATCGGAATAGCAAATCTGATAATGAGATGAGCAGTACTTTGGATTACAAGAATATTTATTATTCAATTGAAACCTCAGGAGATTTAAGTTTCATCATTATTTTTACTATAAAGTTAAAAAGAATAGTATTATATAAGCGCTTACGGAATTGAAGAGTTGCCGCCATCAGTTATCAGTCGTAAAATTAAAATTCTATGAAAATGAAAAAAAAAAATGTTTTTTAATGATATCAGAATTAAACGAGTGATTGCGCAACACATTGTGAGTTCTAAAAGTCGAGATAAGAATTTCATTGGGATTTTTGAGGAGTGGAAAACTAAATCAATAACCCGTTTTCATTGTAATATTCGAGTGCTTTGTAGAAGTTATTGTGAGGTTCAAGTAATAACAACATGCGTTGTATTTTGTTTTTTTATAAATATGACGATAAAAAGAGAGTGAGAAAGAAGAAAGGATAGTAAAAACGTAACGACTAATGTCCTTTAGTTAGAGCAGTATTTAGGACAGAAAGGGTATAGCTTGAGCACACTGGCAGGGTGACACATGGCACATGTGAAGTTCTGCAATCAGTGACATTTTTCTCAGGGCACCTGTCACTTTAGTGGGACCCTTTGAGAGGCAGCTGCGTGAAGCAAAGCGAGTCTAGTTCTTGTTAAAAGCATTCCATATTTGTAGGGTTTTTATCGAATCGCTGTGCATTTTAAAAGCTTATGCAGTAAGTTCTGTGGTTTGTGCGATAGAACGAGTTGTGTTCAAGGCGCCATTAGTTAATTGTTCCATTTTATTTTAACTAGTGGTTTTCTTTTAGAACATTCTAACTTTGAAGATAAATATTCATTCCTGCATTTCTCAAAGGCAGCTTGAATATTGGCTCTGGTAGTAACTCTCTCTGTGAAGACATCATTGTATGTACTCATAACCAGGCTCCCCATATTACGAGATGTTGAGGGCATCTCAGTGCTGTTGGTGTTGCTGCAGTGGTGGGAAATAGGGTAGGATCAATATTTACCTTTGAGTTTTTATTTCAAATAAATTAAATTTATTGCGTGATGCTGTTACAAGGCAACCTCGATTATTATTTTCTAAATTAACATATAATTAAACAACTTCTTTATATATATTATTTTATTCTGATAATATCTGGCAAATTTATTTATCGATAAATATTACTATCTGCCACAACTTGGGCAATGAGTAATAATGAAAAATGATCACATTTATCCAAACCAAAGTTATAAAATAAATAAAAACAATAATAAGAAAACAAATTCTTTCATAGTAAATATTGACTGAGTGAAATACATACATACATATATCGTTTGTACCTGCTCCAATTTTAGAAGCATCTTTAGGGCATTATATATTTTATTTTATACGAACTAGCTTTTGGAACATTCTAGCATAAATAGCGTGGTCCAACAAATAAACTTTTTATTAAATGAAAGAGCTAAATATATATTACATTCAAGGAAATCATCAAAAGAAGAGTGAGATGAAATGCAAATAAGAGGACAGAGGCCAAAGGAAAATAATCATCTATTTAATTTGTGCCAAAATATCTCATGAAATATATCTTCTTTCATTGGATAAAAAGTGGAAAAAAAAAGAAAAGCTCTTTCTGACTGAATAAGCAATGAAAAACACATAATGGAATGAGGTAAACTGACAAAAACACATAATGAAATGAGGTAAACTGACAAAATTCATTGAGCATAAATATATCGCCGAAGGACGGTTTCAAATGCACTGAGGTAAATAATTTGCGGCATAATCCACTCCGTTCATAATAATTCCGCGCGTTGGCTGCATAAGTTTTGGATATTTTTATAAATTATATTTTATTTTTTAAATTTGTGTTGATAAAAAGAATTTAGTACCGGATTATTAAAAAAAAACTTTATGAAATAAACATCATTTGCATCTTTACCTCACTTTGTTTTATTTTAGTTGCTAATTAGGCAACTCCCAAGTTCTAAGTTCTTTGGATTTATCTTTTGGGAAAGTTAATAAATAAACAGATTGTTTAATAAGTGATTAACTCAGAGTTGAAGTTAGTGGTGCTACTGTATAGTAGTATTAACGTATCTTTATATATCCTGATGCAAATTAGTTAAAATTAGGCGTAGTTTTCAATATAGTATTAATGTGGAATGCAGTCGATATAGTAATATTACGGGGTAGTGTTATGTAATATGTAATATATAATACATAGTATTGCTACCCAGGGGGAATTGTGAGGGATTCATACAGGCCCATGTACCAAGATTTTTTCTCTTTTTAGAGCATTTAGTACTAGTATCCAATAGTCATTATAATTGGGTACTATATGTTCAATATCGTTGCTTTATTCCTGAGCCAAAGCAATTTCCTAATTAAAATTTCGAAACCGATTGAGCTGTTCCTGGAAGTTATACAAGAAATCGATAACTGATAAATTTATAGCGGCGGAAATTACCAACGTCGTTTCAACTTGAATTATATTAATGAAAAAAAAAATCGTTTGAATCTTGGCAATCATTTAAGATTCAATTAGTCGAGGCTTAGGTATTATAAGTTTTACAGTTATTGGAAATTAAAATCATGCTTCACTTAATTATTTATCAATCCCATTTCTATGTAATTAACTAAAAGTACTTTTATTTGTCACTTCACTCAACACAAATATTTTACAGGGATTGTAGGAACTTATGATTATTCAGTGGAAGGTATATTTCGTACCATCGCAAGTAATAATGTAAAGGTGATCAAGAGGTTCAATATACCGTTATAGATACAGCTAGAATAGAGGGCGCTTTATAATGCATAGTACGATCGAATAAGCTCATCAACGTAACAGGACCCTGACATGGTTATCAAC
>NW_027110347.1:296858-300707 GCF_000696795.3 Halyomorpha halys
CACTATCATTGTACAGGAGATCCCACTTCCCTAATATTGCATATTTTCTAAAATGGTTGCCATATATTTTTTGATTTATTACCATTAACTCCTTAATTACAGCTATGAGCTTCAATTTTAGCCCTAACAGAGCTGTGTTCGGTAATTCTGTTTTCCAAATCCAATATTTTTTTCTCCGAAAAACGAGTAAAAATTGATTTGAGAACTTATTTAGGCAAAGATCATAAAAACTAATATATTTAGGAAAATAATCATTATGATATATTTAACAAGCTTTCAACTGAGCCCTTATTCAACGCTTTACCTTCGATATTTTTCTATATACACCTTTTCTAACCAGAAAAACAACAAAAAATAAAAACAAGTTAATTCATTATGGCAAATATCATAAAAACTACTATTATTACGAAGGTATGCATAATAAATTGCTATGGAATAAATTTAATTTACTTCATATTGAGCCTCAACAGAAACCTGTATGTCAAATAGTTGCTGAGGTATCCAGCTATTTTCAATGTATGCAGTAAGGTGCCAAAATCGTGAGATAATATTTATAAGCTAGGCTGTAGGAATATAGATAACTAATGACGATAATTCGATTTTATTAAAATAATGTGATAATTCATTAACGATCAAATTCTTTGAAACAGAAATATTTGTGATTTGAAAAACTATTTTTTTCATATTGCTTTTCGTAAACCATTAAATATAGGATTTTATTAGGGCTCAAGTTGAAGCTCATAAGACAGACCATAAAACAGTTTATGATTCTTTTTTCCTAGGAATAATAGTTTATATGATATTTGTCGAAATATATCCACAAATGTTTACTCCTTGTTATTTGGAAAAAAAATCGGTTGCTCTCCTTACCATCAGGCCCCCTACTCCTCTATAAAGAATTATTTAATTCCTCCGCCTCTATGACGATTCTTTAAAGATCTAACACAGCTTCTCTCCTGTCCCGGGCGGTTCCCGTACGAATCTCGATCCACTCTAGCGCGATTGGCGTGCGCAGTCATTTATAGTGGAGGGGTAATCTTGGCTATTGCCACCGGGGGTAAGCTTTCAGAAGGTAAGTTTAGGACCAGTGCTCTTAAAATTTCGTTGTTCTTCATGCCTTAATGAAGTAAGTATGTATAAGGAGAAAGAGAAAGAAAAAAAAACAAATATATAAAATAGTACAAAGTAGATAAAAAAAGAGTGCTTCGTGGTGTTTCTTCTGCATCTAAAGGCTCCGAATTCCGGCACAACTAAAGGCCACAGTTTCCAAATCAGAAAAAGGAAAAGAAGAACGCGACACACAATACCTGATGGCTACTTCAATACCGACTTTATTGCCAGACTTCATCCGCTTATTAAATACATATATATATCGATATATTCATTTTATCAGCTGGTATAGTACTCTATCAGCTGATATGGCCCAATATCAGCAAACATCGTACTGAAAAACAACAAATTTATTTATTCACTTTTTTGTCCAATCAAATGTTCATTATTTCAAGTAATAACAAAAATGATTTTGATATTTTTTACTCTGATTTTTCAAGGCCTTATTACCCAAAAAGGGTTTATTGTTCATGTACCTTTGTATGATAAGTGGTGTATGAAACCTCTAATATACTGTAACTGGGTGGTAATGTCGAGTTCTGAAGGTTATTTGAAGGTTACCTTTGGCTTTGATCTATACATGAACTATCATAACATATCACACTATACATGAACTATCATAACATATAACACTATACATGAACTATCATAACAAAGAAACGTGGGATAACATATCAGGTAGCATGACATGTATTGTACACTGATACAAATATGATATCTATCTAAGATAAGATGGGTGAGCTAGTTGAGATAGTAGCATGTATTGAAGGGCTTCAAAGTCCCCAGGGATCTTTATTGGATTGCCTACTGGACTCTGAAGGTCATCCGTCCCTCACTCCAGTATTCTGCAAGTGGATTGAGGAGAATATGTTCCTTATTGACATGTTGCTCCCTGAGCCTTCATTCTCTTCAGGTGGGGCTCTGGCTCCCTGGGGAAATACCCGCCACGGCTTCCCTCGTCTTCTTTTTATATCTTATTCCTGGTCAAGGTGAGAAATATTTAAACAGGAAGGCTAGGTTAAGCTGTTGAATTTTTAAAACAATCACCTTACTAGATGTATATCCTTTATTTGTATAAAACATTAGTAGTAATCTAAAACAATGTATGTCAGTGATATATTATCTTATTTTATAAAATAATAATTTATTTCAAGTTTTGCTAGAAGACTTATTAGTCGTTTTAAGGATTAAGGATTTCCAGTTGTCGATTTTTCTAACATAGACACTGTACACGCTGAAAACTACTTCGTTGTCTTATTGGGACCTACCGAGAAAGATACAGTACATCTCATATCAGCATCTTATCGAATTAACAAAACAAAGATGACAAATCTCTCCTCATACACCACAAGCTCGACTAGACCGAGACTTATCTCGGCCGTTTTTGAAAATAGGATTTTATGTTAGTGTGTCGGCATTGGAGTCAAGGTGCCTTCCTGGGACTTCATCGGTCTCAGTTGAGAGCTAGATTGAAATCTTGGCTAAAACCCTGCAGTTGGGGGAGTATGCTCACCACATCTTTAATTAGTAAAGAAGCATATTTATATAATACTTATCAAGTATTAAACCTAAAACATAAATTATTGTAGCTTTAGCCACGGAATGTACATATATTTTGAAGTCGGAATTTGTTGAGGTTTTCTGTTTTGTTTTTTTTAATGGCCAATTTTTTGAGTAAAAAAAGTACAGACTATTGTTTTATCAGAAGAGAAGGTTATTTATTATTGTTAAGATACAAATGGCAGTGTGAACAAAATGGAAGGAGTTACTCAAAATTAAATCCACTCGCAAGCTCAAATGGTCTAGCAGGCTACCACTGATTATAACCGCTGATTCCCATCGCTGTAAATTTAGCGGATATAATTTTCTAGAAGCCACAATTTCTCGCACCAATTCCGAAAATGGCTGAATGGATTTAGAAGATTAAGTATGAAAACAGCTTTGGCTCAACTATTAAGTGAATTGAATATGGGGAGAGGTAATAAAGGAGTCCTATCTAAATATCTATTTTCGTTTTCGATCCTCTCAAATAAATTCACCTTCAGGAATTATTTATTAAGTTATTAATAGAAATTTGCAGATAATCTTAATGCTTAATATATTACGAGTAGCAACCAATTACACACACCACATACGTATATGGAGATCAGGTTAGATATTTAGTAACATGCACAACTTCACTACGCTCTGAAGTAAATATATCACTGCCATGAGATGACTATGTTAGTCATCTGTACTTCTAAAATACAAGCCTTACAATCTGTAATTCTAAAATATCCGACGACCTTTTTGGTTTCCATTAGCCAATTGGTTGCCCGAATATAGACATCCCTATAATACGTTTCACTAATTCCTTAATAGTAGAGCTGACGCAAATAGGAAAAACCATGTTCTCATTGAACTGAATATTTTTGCATTTTTAAACTATCACTTACCTATTTTTGAAATGTATTGCGACTTGCGTAATGTTTTGTTTATGAGTTTTCAAGGAGAATTTTATGATTTTTTAAAAATAATAATTGCCTGAACATAAATACTTAGAATAAAAATGAAATGTATTAATACGCTGTATTAAAATTTTATTTTATTTTTTAGAAAAAATATTTTAAAAAATAATTAGAAATCTCTACTGTTATAACCCATGAAGGGTCGGGAATGCAGTACCTTGTAAGAAAGGGTCGGGAATGCAGTACCTTGTAAGAAAGGGTCGGGAATGCAGTACCTTGTAAGAAAGGGTCG
>NW_027110347.1:301417-301868 GCF_000696795.3 Halyomorpha halys
AGAAAGGGTCGGGAATGCAGTACCTTGTAAGAAAGGGTCGGGAATGCAGTACCTTGTAAGAAAGGGTCGGGAATGCAGTACCTTGTAAGAAAGGGCTGTGACTAGACCAATGGTTGAACAAGAAGGTAATTTCCAGGTGACTTCCAGGGCTCTGTTTCATAATGAAAGCTAATATTATTAATTCATAGCACAAGTGTAGAAATAATGTGGTAATAATACTATTACTTATTTTTTTTATGATAAGGAGGACTATTAGTGATATTACAGGAGTTAAAAAATACTGAAGAACAATTTTCTATTGTACAAGTCAGTGTAATTGAATTAAGATAAATATAAAAGACTAATAGTATTAGAATCAGGGCCCTGAACCTACAGAACTGACTCGCGGCTACAGTGAAATAAAAAATAATTAATTGCCACAGCCGGATTCGAACCTATCAGTTTGTTGCAC
>NW_027110347.1:301918-303186 GCF_000696795.3 Halyomorpha halys
TAAGAAAGGGTCGGGAATGCAGTACCTTGTAAGAAAGGGTCGGGAATGCAGTACCTTGTAAGAAAGGGTCGGGAATGCAGTACCTTGTAAGAAAGCGCTGTGACTAGACCAATGGTTGAACAAGAAGGTAATTTCCAGGTGACTTCCAGGGCTCTGTTTCATAATGAAAGCTAATATTATTAATTCGTAGAAATAATGTGTTAATAATACTAATACTTATTTTTTTTTATGATAGGGAGGACTATTAGTGATATTACAGGAGTTAAAAAATACTGAAGTACAATTTTCTATTGTACAAGTCAGTGTAATTGAATTAAGATAAATATACTAGACTAATAGTATTAGAAACAGGGCCCTGAACCCACAGAGCTGACTCGCGGCTACAGTGAAATAAAAAATAATTAATTGCCACAGCCGGATTCGAACCTATCAGTTTGTTGCACCGTGCCTTACCAATGAACTACCCACTCCCACATAGAATAAATATATGTTAAAATATGGTATTTTTATTCACATATGTTGACCTTTAGGTAATCATAATTTGTTTTTGTAATTTTTTAAAATTAAGGTCATATAATGAAACAAATTAATAAAATATTATAGCCTTAGCGAGTAAAATGGTGTGTGTATGTATGTGAGCAATCTATCTCACAGCGAAACAATATAAGGAACTATAACAATCTGGGTTGTTATAGTAACTTTTACGCTTAGGTCGACTAACCAGAATGGCTCATTGAACGAGATTTTAATATTTTTTAAAAATGTTCTCAAGACAGCTTTAACGATGCTGATTAAAATCGTTGTATTAACCCGGCAGGAGTTTCCTTATTTTTTGTCCATTAAAAAAGGTTAAAGGTCCCTTAAAAGGTGTCCTATGAGCATATAGCTGATCCTAGACCATTGGTACTATTTTTTTATATAATGGGATGTGATGATGACAAAAATCTTTACAATTATTTCAATACAATTTGAAATTGAAATTGTAAATTGAAGCTCTTCCATCAGGGGCGGAAGAATCCAAATTTCGTGAACGAGCAAAATGCTCAATAAGACAAAAAAGATGTCTAGTTAGGGGTGTACTGCTGAGTGAAATGCTCATTCTTTCCGTTGCGAGGAGGCCAGAGCAAGTCTAAATTGGATATTGGTGGGGAGGTAATTGGGGGAAGTGATATAAACAAGCGCCAATAACAAGATCAAAGTGTTAGCGGGGAAGGTGGATGAAAGTATAAACAAAACTGATGAAATTCTAGGAAAATATGCGCGTTCAT
>NW_027110347.1:303236-303498 GCF_000696795.3 Halyomorpha halys
AACAAGCGCCAATAACAAGATCAAAGTGTTAGCGGGGAAGGTGGATGAAAGTATAAACAAAACTGATGAAATTCTAGGAAAATATGCGCGTTCATATCCCATCATGAGCACAATCCTCAAAGATAGACCTCTCCCGTGTTAATCCTTTTATATCAACTTTAATATCAGCTAGCTTTTATCCTCATTAGAATAGTCTGCTATGGCAGATTTATAGGCGGGAATTTATGCTTAAGTGCCAAAGGATTTTTTAAAGAAATAAAAG
>NW_027110347.1:304397-319801 GCF_000696795.3 Halyomorpha halys
GGAGTCAGGCTGTTCGCGGCGCAGAAGGCGCTTAGCGGTATGATTTCCCGCTAAAATATTCGTTTTATATTTCATTTTCTTTTTTTCCCTTATCATTATTTTAATCCCCCACCTTATTTTTTATTCTTTTCTCAATTTTCCTTACCCACGTTATAGTTATGTTCACCATATATTATTATTGTTGTTTTCAATTTTTTTTCTATTCATTCCTTTATTTTGCCCCTTTATCTAAAATTACGGTTACATATTTCATTTGTTACATATATTTTCCTTCTCTCAATTTTGTTTTTCTTTCCATAATTTTAATTTTTAAATTACCTATGTATACATTTTATTTTCCACTTCTCTCATCACTTTATTTTATTAATTCCATTCTGAGCACTTATTTAGTTTATGTTTTTCTGTTTATATTTTCTGTATTCATTGGTTGTTTTCTTGTTCTGTTCTTTGCCCTGATGAAGGCTAGTAATTCTGTCCGAGACGTTGGCACAATTAAATAAGCTACTTCAACTTATTTATGGTTTATTTTGACCGCACACTCCCATTGGTCGATGAGAATGGATGCGCTGATATATACTGATTGGTCGATGAGAATGGATGTGCTGATATATACTGATTAGTATATATAACGTAGTATATATAACGTATTTTTTAATTCGGAGTTAGGCTTTTTATTCCTTCATTTTGCCCCTTTATCTAATATTATGGTTACATATTTCATTTCATATATATTTTTTCTTTCTCTCAATTTTATTTTTCTTTCCATAATTTTAATTTTTAAAGTATTAATAAACTAATATGTTCACATTTCTTTGCATTATATAACTTCGTTTTTATTTTATTTCATTTATTCTATTATTATTATTATTTTATCTACTTATTCAATTACCTGTGCATACATTTTATTTTCCACTTCTCTCATCACTTTATTTTATTAATTCCATTCTGTGCAATTATTTAGTTTATGTTTTTCTGTTTATATTTTCTGTATTCATTGGTTGTTATCTTGTTCTGTTCTTGGTCCTGATGAAGGCTAGAAATACTGGCCGAAACATTGGTACAATTAAATAAGCTACTTCAACTTATTTATGGTTTATTTTGACCGCACACTCCCCCTCCCCCAACTTTCTTCTCCTCGTATAAGTCATCCACGGTTAACTATCTCTCATGATTATAAATTAATACTAATTAAACATAGTTCAAAAAAGGCTTATCTCGAAAAATCTTGGTGCAGGGGAATCAAAACGAATAAATATAAGCTTTCCTTTTGGATGATTAATTTCACACTGATAGCGAATATTGATGATTGGAGAGGGGTCCATCATCTTTCTGGCCATATTTTATCATTTGTTCAGCAAGCAGATTAGTGCGGGGTTACAGGGTCCAACCTTACAAGGGAAATAAATTATAACATATATTATAATTATTTTTGACATTTGATATTCTACACTTGATTTTATCCTAATTTTGATGATATATCCTATATTATAATTATATATATATTTCAGTCCTACCATTCAATTTTGCCCGAACTTTGACAAATCTTTTATAACTGTATCATTTAGGCATAAAAAAATAAAAATAAACAGGAGGGTGTTGAATCTTAATGGGGTACATGTCTTAATTACTAGGTACAATATAAAGAGGAATGTGAGGGGGGAATTTATTTATCCTGCGTAATATGATCAAAGTGAATAATGAGTTCAACAAAATAACTTTTTTTAATACCTGAAAATGGTACTTGGTGTAATGAGAAAAAGCAGGTCGTTATTTACTTATGCTAACCAATTCCCGCGGAAGAATACACGAAAAGGCTTTTACCCAGTGCCGTTGCCATCCCAATCTGTTGGCTGGGCTATCAACCGGAAGGGTCCTCCGAGCATGCCTAAGGTAAAATCATATCTTCCGGCTCTCGGACTCATATTGCGAAAATATTCATTTTGCCCGGTCCCTTCTAAAGAAACCTCAATATGTCAGCGTGCTCATTTTTACGCCCTTTTATAACTTTGAGAGAACATTATATTCAATATTCTGTTTTCTACATTTTTGTCGGATTAGTAAAAAACCAGAACAAAAAATAACTTTCTTTCTTTAAGAGAATAATAAAGAAATTTTTTCCACCACTTAATTTATATAACTTGTCCCACTGTTAAACAATCGATACCTAAAGCAATAGAATCTACAATTATTGAGCAATAAAGACCAACAGTGCACAAAGTCGCATTTAGGAATCTGTCTTTTACATTTTTACACAACTAATAGTTCACTAGATATATTATATATTTGCGTTCCTTTCCTTAAGTAAAAATTCTTCGAGACCTTCGGAGAGAGAGAGTTCACCGTGAGAGGCCTCTGGTTTGGATCTCGTGGAACAATACCAGATAGAACAAGGAGCTTCTTAGAAAGCCTAGGTGTTAGCATTGGGGATATTGCCATCTTGGCGGAAAATATTATTTTGGACTCCCTGGGGATCATACACCATCACCTGCATGGGAATTAGCTCGGAGATTATTCTTTGTTTTATTTATTTATTTTAATATGTTGACCTCTCTATTTGTGTGTTATAACGTATTTATTCATTAAATTATTCTATTTTATTAATACTATTTTTTTAAACTTATTTATCCATTCAAGTGTTTCCTGTAACCGGTTTTTTATTATATTTTCCTTTTAATCTATGTGTTAGTCTTATTCTTGTAAAATGTATCTATTTGTTTGTTTTTGGTAAACTGATCTACTGCTGTGACTAGGAATGATGGTCTGATCTCACATTAACGTCTAATATTGAATTTGTTTAGCGGGTCACTGAAGAGGATCTAGGAGGGTGAATTCCGGAGAGAGAATTTGTTGATCGGGTGACTTGAAAAATTGTGATAGGGATAGGGGGAAGAAACATAGGAATGAATTGAAACATTTGTATTTGTTGTACGGACCGAAATTTATTGTAAAAGGAAACTGTAGGGGAAAAAAATGTTTATTATATCTTATTAGTGTATCTCTTTTTTTCTGATTATACCATGTATGTGTAATTTATATATGTCCGATTACGGATTGATAAGTATGCTGCGTGAGATAGCAACCTAATGTATTTAGGAAGCATAGATAAATAAAGTATTTCTCTCTCTCTCTCTGTAATATATTCAAAATAATCACTGTTCAAATTCCCAATTCACTTTTCCTTAATTGAAGCAAGATGCGAATAAGGGTCTGTTTAAATCTTGTTTCATTTGAGCTTTCTCGTTTGAGTATGGTTGATTAGTTTCTTCCAGTACAAAATCAATTCATGGAATGTTCAGCCGATAGATACAAATTAACAGTGGTTTGAGTGATAAAGCTAGCGGCAAACGACTATCAAACAAGACCCTTTGTCTTTCAATTAACACTTCATTGCCAAAGAGGCGTTTCTGAACATTTCTCAGAGCATTGTGATTGAATCGCCAACGAAGATGCAAGCTTTAACTCATAACTTTTTGGAGTATTTTCAAGATACCTCAATTGATCCTTTAGCACTTATAATTAGTTATGTTACATATTTGATAATAAAATTACATTATAAATAATATCACAAATTACATAATAAAATAAAAGGAAACCTAAACAGCGAAATTAGCAGACACGTTTACTGACGCGTAATGACTTCCCGACGAAGATGAAATGGATGTGGGCACTCCACCGTCCTGAGCTATTATTGCAGTATAATGATGTGGCATATTGAAAAGGACAAGGAGAGAATTAGATTTGGAAAGTAAAATAGCTTTGGCTTTACCAATTGATAGAATTGCAACAATATCAATAACCAATATACAATAACCTTTATATACAAACGACCATTTTCCCTGAGTCGAGGGTAATGGCTTGTAACATCCTCTCAAGAGAATTCTTCATCTTATCACATAAAATTATTAACAAATCTCATTTGAAAGAAAAGTCCATAATCAAACCAAACTGTTCTTTTCTGAGAAAGGTTGAGGATTACGAAGTATTCAAATATTAAACTAATTCAATCCTTGTCTTCAAATATGCTTCGATATTCAACGTTGGATTTTACATAACATGCAACCTTTACTAACGTTGCATGTTATGTTACCGTCACCAAAGTTGCATATTTTGTTACCATTACCAACATTGTATATCGTATTACCATTACCATTTTTGCATATTATGTTACCGGTAAGAGAGAAATAATGTCCTTTTCCGTATGCCTTTTAAAAATATGCTCAAGACACTTTTGTAATTTAGTTGACTGCTATTAAATATACTATCTTAGACCACATACTCGAACAATCAGTATTCAAACAGGCCAAATAAGTAATAATTTATATTTTCCCAATATATTCATTTTTATAATCAATTAGGTCTGATCTACAATTTTTGATTCTGGATATCTTAAAACGCAAAATTTAATATTTAGGAGTAATTATTCTATTTTATTAATTTTTTGCCGACTGTTAATGATGTCTATTTTTGTGAATCAGGACAACGTATTAAGGCCATGTTTCCCGACTTTATGTTCGCAGAGCTATGTCCTAAGATGGAAAAAAAACAACAGTTTTCTAGAAAAAGGAATTTCTTCAACTATTACTAGAATTGCGGCGAGGATGCGCCGAGAGGTGGAGAATAGGGATCCTCAGGGCGAGTGTGTTAATATATATATATCTATATTTTAATGATGTTGGTATTAATTATTAATATGATCAATTATATCTTTATTACGTATTGCCCAAGATTGTGGCAGATTGTAATATTTATCAATGAATTAATAGAATGGGAAAAAAGTTATTACAAACTACAGTGTACAGGATAGAACTATAAAATCGCTGGATGTGATAATTATGATGCAGAAATGCAGGCTATCTGCTTTGCGTTCGAAGCCACTATTGAATACAATGACAACACGGTAATCTTCAGCAACTCCCAAGCCGTAATACAAAAATTAACAACACCAGGTGCCGCAGAGTCACCCGGAAGAAAAGTGCAGAAACATGGCTGCTATCATGAAGAAAAGAGGAAGGGCTATAGCCCTGCAGTGGATACCAGGCCATGTTGGCATAGATGGTAATGAGCAAGCTGACAAGTTGGCTAAACTTGGTTGTGCAGAGAACCAGCCTGTTCTACCACTTTCCTACAGAACAGTGAAATCACTTATAAGCTCTTATTGTATGGACAGAACAAGTGCTAGACACAAAATTCAAGCGGAAGGAAAGAAGTGGGAGAACCTACTTACTGCATAAGGATAAACGAATCCCAGGCAATCTTAGCAGAGCTGAGAGAGTGGCCTGTTTTCGGCAAGTGACAGGACATGATCTGCTCCAAAAACACCTCCATCGAATTGGCATCGTAGATTCCCCGAAATGTCCTCTATGGAACATGGGGGACATGGATGGGGACCATCTTTTGGTGTGTGTTGGTCTGGAGGATGTTGAGCGAGATGCGGACCAACTAAGAGGAAGAGTCAAATTGTATTGGGTTGCGAGAGGGAAAATGGCGTAATAGCCCACTTCCTGTGGCGTAGGAAAAAAAAAGAAAAAGGATACAACTTAACATTTATCAAATCTTATAAATAAATTGAAACATTACTTACAATCGTTTGGAAACATACATTATACATTGAACAATTAATAACTGTCCACAACTAATTTGCTGAAGTTTGGAATAGTACCAACTTTTTTTCTGTGACATGTGTCTGAGGGTTCTTGCTAATTCGCCCAAGGAATCAAGAAAACAATATTATATAAGTATATAAAATGATTTGTTACCCATACCACTTTTTTTCTGCTTGCATTTAATGCTCATTTTATGCCAATCGATTATTTTTTTTGTGTGTAGAATAAGGCAAAAGGTTATTGATAGAATTGAAAGAGTTTAAGTGTGTAAAAAAACAAAAGTCACTTCTAGTAGAACAGCTAAAATATTTTTTAGAAATAATCAAATTAGATTCGTTCTCTGCGTCTTGAATGCGTTAAATCAGAATTTTGATGTAAATAAAAAAAAAATTAGAAAGTTCAACCAACTCTGGCCTCTGCTGACGTTTGGGCCAAATAAAAAAATTGTTGTACTTAATGGAAACTCATATTTGAGGTCGCTAAAAACAAATCTGGATTTATTTTTCGAAGAAATCTTCTTCGACCTACTATGCAGGGAGCCATTTTTTTAATATTTTAACTTAATTGATGCTAATATATTTCTAAATTATATAGAACGACTGTATTCCGTTGTTGTTGTACATGCGAAAATAAATCGATTGGTATATTATCACGTCACATTGTCACTGGCTTGGCATAGTGAGTCAACATATTTTTTTATGGAGAAATAAAGTTGATAAAGTTGATATTCACTGAACAAACCTTTAGTTCAAAATCTAAATTTTCACCTTTGGTTTTTTGTCGATCCCAAAAATTGTAATAACTTTAAAAACAACTTATCTGCTATAATGACTTAAAAGGGGTTTAGAACCCTTTCAATCGCACAAAATTATATAAATTCAAGCTTCATAAATAAATTAAAACCGGAGATATAAAATAAAACGATTGAGAACTTACCCTTTATTTGAAACTGCTTTTTGTTCAATATAAATTCAAAAAAGATAAAATACTTTATAATATAAAAAAGATAAAATAAAAAAATATTGATATGGCTTGCAAGATCGAGTATACATTGATATGGCTTGCAAGATCGAGTATAGATTGATACGGCTAGCAAGATCGAAACTACATTAAGTTTTAAGTTCATAATTTAAACAAAAAGTCTATTTACATATGGAGGGTTATAGGAAAATGTTATCACTTCTTTGTCATGTAGTTATTGCAATCAATGAATTGAGAATCAAAATATGCTTCCTGGTTGAGCATTTTGATTTCTCGCTGAAAGTAGCAGTTCGATAAAAATATTAGAGCATTTGTTTTCATTCTAACTCAGAACATACTTGAAGAATTAACTCTCGGGAACAATGGGATTTCTGATTGCTAATCCATTCATTCTAATAACTCTATTAAAAGAAATTATTCGTATACATTTTAAATTCCTGCAGTTTTTTTACTGTGAGGATAAAGTTGAGCGGGACAATCTTGTAGTCCCTTTGATTTAATCAACATATTTTTAGACCAATAGCGGACTCCTCTTGAACTTCCAAATGCTCCTCGACATTTTCCACGATGAATAAAGATGGAACTCGATGATGAGGAGAGGAAGCTCTTGGCAAATTAGATCCCGGTTCCAGATCCTCCCATCGTTTTGAATATTGTAATTTACAAAAGGGCGATCAAAGTATTAGCCTCATCTAATAAATCACAATGAATATTTATACAGAACCCTAAAATATAATTGGACTGTGAAAGTGGACAATTCAACTGGAATAATTAGCTAATATATGGCAATTAGCATTATTTTATCACGTTAATTACGATATATGGCAATTTTCATTATTTTATGACGTTAATTACGATAGAATACCCATACTAACGTCCTGAATTAGTAAAAGAGACATATTTGAAAATTATTTAATTTTCATTTTAGTCTATACAACTACAAAGAGATAATTACGGCAATATTTGATTTTTTGAGGAAATTAGTAAATTTTCGATGAACTGTATAGCATACAAATTAGTCGCCACAAAAAGCTCATTTTTATGTCTCAACTTTTGGGAAGTCTTGTCCATTTTAAAGAAGAAACGAAAAGCTATTTTGTCGTCGGTATAGTTTTAAAGTTATATCTAGTTAAAGTTTCAACGAAAATTAACTGGTAAACTATTTATTTTTATATCGGCTACGTGAATCTATTAAAAATGTGGGATCCATAATGCGGAGTAATGTTATGTATGTAAGTTTGTAAATAATAAACCATCTAATTATTATTCAAAGTTACATTATATATAATACAGGTATATATAATAACACAGATAGTACTTACGTGCTCATCGATATAATATTTTAATTACCTTTAAAAAAAGAAACAAGAGGGAAAATAACTTCTACTAAGGGCCAGGTTATACATTTGATATTACAGGTTTAGGGGGAGAGGACCTATAAAATATAAGAAATATAAAATCTTTTAAATCTTTTTAAAGTCCCTGGTTTACTAAAATAATTCTTAGTAGATGATTTTGGTTGGGATATCTCTTCTAGATGATTTTGGTTGGGATATCTCTTCTAGATGATTTTGGTTGGGATATCTCTTCTAGATGATTTTGGTTGGGATATCTCTTCTAGAACAGACTAGGACAAATTGGTCGGTAGGTGCAATCAGGATCATCTAAGTTAGTGCCCAAGTTGGCTTCCGATTAAATTTCAGTAGACTGTGGCGTGAATCAAACTTACATTGTATTCATCTCAACACCAATGACGCGATCACAACATTTATTTATTTATTTCCAAATATAATCCAAGGGAAGTTAAATAATCAAATTTTGTTTAAATAATTCTACTTAATTATGCTTATAGTACAATTAATTATGCTTTAATAATGACACAACTTTTAAAATAAAAGGTTTATTAGGTTAATGTCGAATTTTGGGCTTCTTTTGTTTATAATCTGGATAAGAATTTATTTTTCGTTGCTTACTGATATATTTTTATTGCAGATGTTATATTCTATTAGATGTTTTTATAAATATGGTTTGTGTACAGATAAGATTTATTTAATTATCCATTTTATTATACTCAATGGAATTCGTAACATAATAAAGACATATTTTTTGTACTGTAATATTACTATATAATATATTCCATTATAATTAATATATAATATATTCCATTATAGATACTATATTACTGTATGTAGTAATACACATAGTGACACACAGCAACACACTGAATGGGCCTTCGTACAACTGCAGCTGTTTCCTTCTGAGTTCCCACCACCGTCCCGATTTTAAGCTGGCACATCAAATCACGGACATTGAGGTTGTGTCGTGCCACTCTTCTCCGTTTTACTTTCTCCTTCCTTGCAATTAACGGCGATATTACTCTTCGCGTTTGCCGTTTTTCCCCCAGCCAAAAGTCCATCTCAAATGGAGAAAACCCAGTGACTGAGCGTATGCAATGATTGCAAAGCGGCGGTGGTCTGTCAAGTAAAGTAAGAAGTATCGAAAGCAGCAGTGGTCTGTCAAGTGAAGTAAGAAGTAGCTTGAATCAAAGTGAGGGAGATGAGGAGGCGGAATTTTTTATTAAAATTTACAAATTATTTTCAAACTGATTTTTTCCAAAATTTCACAATAATTGAGGCTAAGGCCTTCAGAACCTGATTTAAAATTTGTAATAAAATAAATAATCTACTATCTACTTGGAGTTTTGTTATACTATAATAATATTTATTTTATTACTTGATCTGAAACAACAATAAATTTCTTCTATATTACAATCCTTTAATGACCTTTTTATCACTTCTGACAAACCTTTCATATTATTACAACTATAGCACTTTTATGACCCATTGTTGCATGTTCTTTTTTATTTTTGTCAATACCCTGAGTTGTGGATTTATTGAGATTTAATTTCCACACTCTCTTTATTAAAGTTTTAGAATAAAAGTTTTCATGATACTTATTAAATAAGTTTTATCTCTTTCCTTTGCGCGACGTATTGGAAATAGTAATAAAAGCTTTAACGATGACCTCCTATACTCTATACTTAGGTACACTTCCGATTTTCTTCCCAAGCCTCTAACGCTATCAACTTGAACAGGGGGATGTTCCTGATTTGTTCTTTATTCCTTTATTATTATTATTATTATTAATTTTTATTTATTCTTTCTCGAACTTTTTTCAATCTGAACTTACTTCTTTATTTTCCGTCTTTTAATGAGTTAAAAGTTTATTTTCTCATATCTATGTTTCCGTTTTGCGTGTTATTGAGGCCACTGTACATTTTTAACCTTATAGTTTGCATATTTTTTGATATTCTTATCATAGTTTATTTCAAATTAATACTATTTTCTTTCTTCTTTCTTTGTATATATTTTATTTTCACTTATTTTTTTTTTCATAATTTTAACCCCACCTTAATTTACCTTTTTGTATCTTATTATGTCAAAATGTTTTTAGTTGTTTTTGTATCTTTTTAGCCTTGATAAAGTTCTACAAAGTGGGGAGTCGACAAATTAATAGTTGTTAACCATTTTTGTTCTATTTTGACCTCAACCCTGACCATCTTCTTCATAATTTGAAATTATACGCTCAATTATTAATATGTATATAATATTAAATAATTTTTCATTAACTTTGATCAATTTAATTTCATCTGTTATTTTTATTCATTTATTAAAAAAAAGTGATTAATAGTATTATATTTCATACGAAAATAATGAGGCGATAAGTTAAAATAATTTAAAATTAAATTAGTACACTTTTTTTTCTTTGTACATTCCGTTAATATTATATTTTTTGCCTCATCATCAACATATCAAAGAATCCTAAACATTTATCCTTTATATAGTTATTAAAACATTCCAATATTTTATTTATATGATTTTCTTCAAATAATTCAAAAGATGATCAGGATATTTCAACAGAACTCTTAATTTTATCCCGGATTTTTGAATAACATTCTGTATTAAGCTATGAATTACATCATTAGAACAAAATGTTGTTCATAACGAAACTAGGTTTCAGTTGAGAATGTAAAAATAATTCATAGAGAAGAGAAATAATTTTAGGATAATGTTTTAGAAGAAATTCATATTTCAGAAACTATTAATTATATACTAAATTTTAAAACAAATTCTAAAGGCCTGAGTGAGCATTCCTCTGAGGTTTTGAGTAAAATCAATTTCTAGTTAATTAGTAAATGTCAATAAACCTTTGGAGAGTGAAATAAACTTATGTTGAGAGTAAAAGATCATTTAAAATTGTGTTATTGAAATTAAATACTGTCTAAAAATTAATAAAAATGGGAAGTACCTTATCCCGAGATTTCAGGACATTATGAACAGGTTGGATGAAAAAGTTTTAGAAACTTATTTTAGCACATTAGACCTAAAGGTGAGATACCACCATATAAAAAAGCACTCCGTGGATCAGCAATCAGTATGAAACAATTTGTCAGTTTTTTTTGGAGAAAAAAAAAACTGTCTCCAAGCAAAATTCCAAACTAGACGTTCGATGGTATCGCCCCAAGATTGGCAGCGCCAACAAACGAAAGGGATTCGACGATCGCTGGAGGCGTTAAATTACTACAAAAGGCTCGTTCATGGCGGAGTACCTTGTAGCTTTCAGCAATTTGTTAAAGAAAGGGAACACGGTAGTTGTGACGCGAAGCAAAGCACATAGCGTCGGAAAATGCATTGAGCGGTTATGACGGGAACAAGTCCTTGCATTTGTCATATTCGGGAAACAGTTTAAGTTTACAACGGACCCAAGTGAGTATGCTTTCAGGAGACTGAAGGGAAGAACACCCTGTACGTCCCCGAAATAACGCTTTAGAACGGAAACTTATAGGAATCGTTTCTGAGCTAGAAAACAATTTTCCGGCTCCATGTGTTCATAAGGTGATTTACCAGACTGTTACGGTGTGTAGACAAGTTAAATGAGTCATCCGCGCGTATCAATAGATGGAAGGCGTTTCTTAGCTGGTATTGTATCGCTATCACGTATAGGCCTGATGGTTTAAGCTAGCTCCTCCAGGGTAGTAATGGTTAACGGATCGTGGATAATACGGGAACCTTCTGTGGATGTGAGAAAGTTCTTTATAGAGTGGACCCAGAAGAAGAACAACAACCAGGTACACAAGAATCAGCAAACAGAGACATCATGAACTGAAGAATCAACTGTGAGAAGAACATTAATGATTGAAATCGATGAGGTAATGGATGAAGAACAAGAATAATGGTAGAGATCGATGAGGTAATTAATAAAGAACATCTTCAGATTATATGAAAAACCGGAAGATCAGAACCTCGGGGCAATTGAAGATTGAGCAATAACGGCAGCAGCAATGTCATGACCATCCGGTCACAGGCTGACGTTAGAAAGAACCAGGTCTGTAGAGCACTACTAGATATATCGAAGGTCGGACGATCTGATCTGTAGCGAACTACTAGATATAGCGAAGGTCGGACGATCTGGTCTGAAGCGAACTACTAGATGTATCGAAGGTCGGACGATCTGATCTGTAGCGAACTACTAGATATATCGAAGGTCGGACGATCTGATCTGTAGCGCACTACTAGATATATCGAAGGTCGGACGATCTGATCTGTAGCGAACTACTAGATATATCGAAGGTCGGACGATCTGATCTGTAGCGAACTCAGTGGCTTGGGATAAAGTTCGGTGTCTTTGACGGCTGGAACAGATTGGGGAACGGGTGTTTATAGTGTTTATCGTACAGCGGATAATGGCAGAGACACTTCACAATGCGGGGCATCAAAGAAAGCTGACACTCTCGTATGTATCGTAGGAGATCAACTATAGCAGGCTGAACAAACTTTGCGCGCTGTGCCTGTGATACTTTAGGTGGGGTATAAAGAAGTACGACAGGCTCAGCACAAGCAATAAAGAAGTACGATAGGCCCACCACAAGCAATACAGGAGGAGACGCCCACCTCGAGCGATACAGGAGGAGACGTCCACCGTGTTGTGGTCTTCAATCGCATACAATGAATACAAGTTGATCACAGTTGTCTACGTATTTAGCAAAGTATCATCGGTGTACCCGGTGAAAGAGAGGTCGGTAGAAGCGGTGTTAAGAACACTTGAGCACACGTGGTTCCAGTTTTATTATGTACAGGATAAAATCTCGTCTTACAGTGAAAGAGAGTTTGACAACGTAAGCATCAAGGAAAAGATGTAAATCTCTGAGGTGGGGAAGCACCTTAGCACCCTGAGCCTCCAAAGAGCCGAAGAGGGATAGGAAGGCTCCTCAGTATCCTCAGTGACCACCAGTGGGTTAATTAGTTAGAAAAGGGGCTAGAGCCGAGAGAGGGGGGGGGAGCAATATCGCCGCTAATTATATGGTAAGGAGAAGGATGTGGGCCAATGTCAGGTGGCTTCATTAACTTGGCTTTGTCTCTTCATCTAATTAACTTTATATTTTGTTTCTTTATTCTAATATTTCACTTACATATTTCATTAGTTACTTATATTTTCTTTCTCTTCGCGTGTTCCATAACTTTAATTTTTAAACTATTACTAAATTAAGATATTGTTCCTTTGCATTCTATAACTTTATATTTTTATTTCATAAATTATTTTATTTTATTTAGATATCCCACTTCTTTCATTGCTTTATTTTTATCTATTTTCATTCTATATAATTATTTAATTTAATCATCCTACATATCCGTTTATTCATCGATTGCTATCTTGTTTTTTGTTCTTAGCCCTGATGACGGTTAGAAATTCTTGCCGAAACATTGGCACTAAAAATAAGTGTTTTAACTTATTTTTGTTATTCTTTGACCACGCCCTCAATTATCTTCTACTCATATATATTTATTATTCACGGTCTTCTCATCATTAAACAAAGTTAATATTTCCAGATGAATTAAATTTACCCGACTCCCAAAACCTGGGGTGGGAGAATCCCGGATATGGGTGTCCTGTTACCATATCCCACGTGTCTCCTTCTCTATAGTTGAACTTGTTGACAATATTTAAAATCACAAGCAAATATTTTAGTGAAAACCTATCATTGGAACAAGAAGAAGAAAACAATAGTAAATAAATTTAGTATTCAATTTAAATGCATCCACAGTTACATAAATCTATTTCTGTTGCAGTAAGCGTGGACTTCACATTTCATACTGATGAGAATTCAGAATACTTGGTATCCTAAGTCAAGTTCAAATATACATCTTTCAACTTGTTGGTTTACTTATGAATGATTTCTCCTCTGTCAAGTATAACCCTCTGTTCGTATAGCATTTGTTTTGGAGATAAAAACTAGGTGAAGGATTTCTGCTCTTTATTAATTCAATGACTACTTAAAATTATAAAAAAAAGAAGTCTCGTTTTGTTCGAGGAAGTTAAAAAAAAGGTAGGAATTTTTAATTTTCTAAGCATTTTACTAAATAAAAAAAATGAAGAATATAGTGAAGGTATATTAACCCAACAACTAGCCAAATTATTAATTTATCTAACTTGAACTATTACAAACTTATGAGTTTGATTGTCAATTTAGGTCCACATATATGTTTTAAGTGACTCAAAAAGTGATCTACAAAAAAAATATTGATAATAAAAAATGAAAAAGAACTTATTATTGTATAAATTATAAATTGTTAAGGTTTATTATAATAGCTAATAATAATAATAAGTGAATGATTTGGGAGTGCCTATTGATATGGGAAGAGAGGCTAAACAGACAGTTCTCTTAGACACAGCACGTATAGTGCGACAATTTTAAATATTTCAATGAAACAAGAAATAAATAAAAATATGAAGCTAGTTGACTGTTAGGCCCCCACCTCAGATAATCAACCCGTAATAGCGAGAAATACAGACCATAATAATAATAATAATAATAAACTAACTCATTCACACTGACATATAAGGCTCCTACAGTACACACCCTAGGATTGGACTTCTATCAAAATGACAACTTCATTGAAGATAAGCCCATATTACAAGTACCACCCAAATAGATTCTTCCAAATATTAGCTCCACTGTGAGAAAAAAAATGAAGAAATGCCAGGAATTGGCGATAGAATTAAAGAAGTATATAAATTGGAAGGTGTTACCACAACTCCATTCATAATATCCACGAATGGTCCCATACCAAAATCAACAGTGGCAGGCATAATGGTCTGGGGGTGCCTATTGATGAGGTTCTAAGAGAGGCTCAACAGGCGGTTCTCTTAGTCACAGCACGTATAGTGCGAACATTTTTAAATATTTGAATCAAAGGAAAAATAAATAAAAATCTGAAGGTGGTTGGACTTCTAGGTCCCCCACATCAGATAATCAACCCGCAATAGCAAGAAATACAGACCACAATAATAGTTTATTAATGATAAATTACTAAGGTTTCTTGTAATTAATTTTTAGATATAAATTATTAAGCTATTAAAGTTTTCGGTGAAATGAAAATATGAATTTACAATAGCAGTGATATAGATAAAGATAGATTTGGGAATAGGGACCACTGCTTAATAGTTAAAGGGGAATCTCTGGGGTTGATTCATAAATAAAGCCAAAATACCTCAATTCCCAACCACGGGGAGGTCAACATAATTATTTCAATAGAGAAATCGTCCGAGGAGAAGAGCGAAATGGATCTGGGAAGGAAAGCCCCTGTTAATATTGAAGGGCTACTCCCATCTGAGGCCATATCTCCACCCGGGGTCAGGCCATTGCGGCTTCTATTGTTCTTCAGTCTCTAATGAAATATTTTTGAAATAATTTATATCAAATATTACGAATAGTTGATATTGTTTTTCAAAAACTCAATGAGTAAAAGAATATAATTTTTT
>NW_027110347.1:320466-321150 GCF_000696795.3 Halyomorpha halys
GGCTACTCCCATCTGAGGCCATATCTCCACCCGGGGTCAGGCAATTGCGGCTTCTATTGTTCTTCAGTCTGTAATGAAATATTTTTGAAATCATTTATATCAAATATTACGAATGGTTGATATTGTTTTTCAAAAACTCAATGAGTAAAAGAATATAATTTTTTGAAAAAAGTAATTAATAGTATTAATTTATGTTTTCTAGTTTTCATATTCAACTGAATGACATCTAATCGATACCACAGACTAAAATTGATTGCCTGAACGTTTAATTGAAGGCCAGTTTAAATGATTATGGAAGTGCCTGGATATCGGGAACTGGAGGGCAGGCAGGGTTTTGGTTCTCCAGAACTTCAGAGGAACATGTGCAGACACAAGGAATGAGCGAGGTTGAACAGAATCTTACTGTGACTAGGTATTTACCTTGCTATTTTGAATATAAATTGTTTTTTAGCTATAAAAAATAAAATAAAAATAAAAGAAGAAATATGCAATTAGAAAGAAATATCTCAATTATAAAACTATATTTAATGTGTTTATGGTGGTGTAAATAAAAAAAAAGTTATTCATTTTTGAATCTGAAAAAGAGGAACCAACCAGGGAAAGCAGGCTGTGGTGTTATTCGTTAGGTTCTCAACTATAAATAAGGTCTGTCTTAGAAGCCAAACTGTTTGGGATGACAAGGAT
>NW_027110347.1:321465-322616 GCF_000696795.3 Halyomorpha halys
TATTTTTATATTATATGCATTTTAAATTTTTAGCAACTGGTTCTAAAATTATAAGACTGAGAATGTTTAAAAATAAATTAATAAAATTTACTCACTAAAAGAATTAGTATCATATCTTCTTTATACAATTATAATTAAATTGTTTTCGAGATAATTCGTGCTTTTTCATTACCAAAGGTAAGGAAAGAGAAGAGTGAAAAAAAAATATGGCATCAGAATCTAAAATTGAGACAGATTTTCTGTTTAAATTGAGGCGGCATTTTACATATTGCTACTGAGATATGTTTATTGTCTGAATGTTAGGTTCATAATGACATTATTCTTTATTTCTTAAACTTGAAAATCAATAGTTATTGATTTCAAATTTATGCCTCAATTACAATTTTTTTGGAGAAGTAATATTTCGACTTGACCATCAAAATCAATATAAGAAAATAAAAACTACAAAGGGAGAAGGCAAAAGTATTTTAAGTGAGGATTTGAAAATGTTCCAGTTTAAAGTGAATGAAGCACTTAACCATTTTTTGACCAGGTTTACCTCCTCCTGTCCAAAGCGATCAACTGTCCTTCCAATAGAAGAGGAATATTCGAGACTAATCTCATTTATTTTAAAACAAGTGGAAGAGTTAGATATTGGCAGTTAAAATAAAGAGCTGGAAGGAGTATTGGTGTGTAGAGTGAGGAGTAATGGAAACCCTGTCCAATCCAAGAGTTGCAGCTCCAATCCTCTCAGACCAACTATCGAACATGCTTCCGTCCAACAACCGTTCAGTTATTCAACCACTAAGGCAAAAGATCATTTAAACCGGCCTTTATATTTTTTAATATACAAAAGTCTTTTAGTCGAATTTATTTCAACATAACATAATTTAAAAATATTTTAATAAAGTGCATGGGTAATTTCTCTTCACGCCTGTCAGACTCAAATGTGCAGACACAACGGATGAGCGAGGTTGAACAGAATCTTACTGCGACTAGGTATTTACCTTGCTATTTTGAATATAAATTGTTTTTTAGCTATAAAAAATAAAATAAAAATAAAAAAAAGAAATATGCAATTAGAAAGAAGTATCTCAATTATAAAACTATATTTAATCATATATCATATAACCAGGCAAAGCAGGCTGTGGTGTTATTCGTTAGGTTCTCAA
>NW_027110347.1:323389-333407 GCF_000696795.3 Halyomorpha halys
CAGGTGGCGTAATTAATCAATGATCAATTGATATCAGAATTATAAATTAGCTGCTACCTATATTAATTGCTTCATGTATTCTGCTATAATAATTCAACAACAATTTTTTATTTCCGTAGTCTAGATAAAGAAATATTTGCTAATACCCTACCTTTCCTTGAAGATTCCACGATTAAAATTATCGATTATTAAATGAGCAAATGTTAAAAGTTTTCTTACAATAGCATTAGCTCCAAAGGGATTGTAAGTTAGCTGATATTAAATTGTTTGTTACTTTTAGACTGTGCGCTGAATTATTAGATTTTTTTCATTTCGTGTTTTAATTTTCGAACGAAACATAAGTAATAAATGGCCAGAAAAGATTTAGTGAAAAAATGTTATTATGAGTGAGAGGGAAAAGTAATTTGCTATATGATTTATCTGTTTTGTACAATGAGTCGATCCAGTGACTAGACTTTCCTTCTGTATTCAGATTAGGGATGTTGAAGCTTAAGGTGTTTATTAAGAGAGTTTTGACATCAAGCCCATAACACCTGAATGCTTCGACGCTCAGCCCCCTACTTCGCTGCTAAATGCTCACAAATCCCTTAGAGTTACAATGAGTAAAGTTAGCCGTCCCTGAATGAGCTTCGACAGTATTTTGTTTAGAAAACAATGGCGCCTCCTTGCCTTACACTTGTACTTACGCTGTACTCCTCCAAGTTAAATCCATCTCAACTTGTTCTCCCAGTCCTCAGGCTCGTACATTGCCTCTTATAAAACTGTTTCATTTGAGAGGGCTTTCATTAAGGTTAGGAGCAACATGAGCTTAGTATTCCCTTGCCTCCACTTGAGCCAGATTTAAATTACTCTTATTTTCTCCTCCATTCTCATTATAATCTGCTTTTCCTTTGTCTACTGCTACTACTGCTACTTACTGTTAAGATTTAGAATTTATTTAATGTTAGGTAAATTGGCAAAATTTCCTTCACAGATTCGATTGGGGGGGGGGTTATGCATTTATCTTTATAAAGACAATGAGTCAAAATTCATATGATTAACTGATTAACATCCTAGACTTATGTAGAAAACAAAAGGACCAATAACAAAACAAAAAAAAATGAGTAATTACATAGCACAACATTTACTTATTTATTCCCTCCCCTCTCCAATACACAGCATGGGGAACAGATTGCAGCAAACAATGACTGTCCGAACATAATTCAATTCAATAAAAATAGAAATAATAATTTATGTTACAATCCGAAAGGTTATAGGCCAATGAAATGTCTAAATTATAGAATTGACTAAGTAATATAATCCAAACTGATATAATATTTTGAAATATAATCGAGAATATAACTAAGTAATATAATCCAAACTGATATAATATTTTGAAATATAATCGAGAATATAACTAAGAGGTACCAGAGCTGCGTTCATTTATCGCTTCCTCATTGCCGAAGCAGGCGAGCTTCGTATTCACGCAGGTAAAATGGAAAAATGTTCGTACGCCGAGCCCAAAACTTTCTCTCGCATTTTACATTTTAGGTATCGAACATCAAATTTGGTTTCGTGTCTAATTTGTGTTCGGGCTTAGTGATCCTAGAGTTTTGTAATCGGGTCAAATTGTGGATGTTCAATTTCGGATTTATCAGATTTATAGATCCCTGAGACAAAAAAAGTCTCTCCATTGGTCTATGTTTGTGTGCCTGTGTCACGATTATCTTTCGAACGGATATATCGACTTTTACGAACATTTAAGTGCGGAGTCCATGAAACAGCTGAACAGATGGTAGTCAATTGTACCGCACAGAAGATAACCTCGCAAACTGAACAGGTGGTAGTGGACTGTACCGCACAGAAGATAACTTCGCAAAGTTGATGAGAAAAACTGAATCTTGGTAAGGCCGAAAGTCGGATTTCTCTTGTTTTATGGAAGGATGGAAGCTTTCACGTTGGGAAGGCTACTCGACATCAGCGAACCACCGGGAGAAGTGGAAGATGACCCAAACTGAGACCAGGAGGCCTGGACCGGGCTGGCGAACTGGAGGAAGCACCTCGTTCTTATGAAACAACAAAAGACCATATCTTCTTTATTCAGCAATATTCAAATGAGGAAATAATTAGGTTTCATTGTTTTAATTTTTAACATTTATATGAAATTGAAATTTTCAACACTAAAAATATAAATACTTCCAGAAAAGATAAAATTGTTTTATCTCAAAGTTTATTTTTATATTATATGCATTTTAAATTTTTAGCAACTGGTTCTAAAATTATAAGACTGAGAATGTTTAAAAATAAATTAATAAAATTTACTCACTAAAAGAATTAGTATCATATCTTCTTTATACAATTATAATTAAATTGTAAAAGAATAAGAAATTATTTTTACTAATTATTAACACTTCTGTTAAAGGAAAAATAAATCTACTGATACACTAAAACAAATTATAAAGATCTTCCAAGTTCTTTATTATTAAAATATATATCTCACTTTTTACCATCTTTTGAGAATTCCTCATTTATTAAGAAGAATCTGAATTTCTATAATTTCTAAAAAGTGTTTTTTCATGTTCAAAGTAAACAACAAAAGACTTTATCGTCTTTCTTCAGCAATATTTAAAAGATGAAATAATTGGGTTTCACAGTTTCAATTTTTAACATTTATAAAATTGAAATTTTCAACACTAAAAATATAAATACTTCCAGAAAAGTTAAAATTTTGTCTTCTCTAAGTTTGTTTTTATATTATATGCTTAAAATGCATATAATATAAATGTTTTGAACAACTGGTTGTAAAATTCTATGACTGAGAATGTTTAAAACAAAATTAATACAATTTACTCACTATGAGAAACAGTATGATATCTACTTTCTTTAATTATAATTAAATTGTACAAAATTAAAAAAAATATATAATACTAATTATTAATTCCTTTTTAATATATTTATAATTTTCATAAGTAAGTAGTTTTAGTTAAAATTTGTTGACTGATATTAAAATGGAGTGTAAATATTGAAAGGATATGGATATTAATGCGAACGCTACGATCTGAATTGTATTTTACTAATATTTTGGTGGAAACAAATTGGGTCTTTATGGGCGTCAAATAAATTTCTTAAACGAATAAGAGTGATTTATAGCTATATTACTTGTTGGAAAGAAAATGCTAGAGAGTGGTGAGATTCGTCCATATTTTAGATATTATTTTAAGTTTTAAAACTTATAAAACAATATAATATTACCAGTTTTTATTTCATATTACTTCATTCTATATTTTTAATAATGTTCTCCCTAACCCCAACGGAATGGACATGGGGTCGCTATCCGGGAATTGAGGAACTGGGATGAAAGGGATCTCTTGTACTGTATTCTAGGGGGAGGGGGGTCATAAGGAGAGCGCAAAGTTTTGGACTTCTATCTGTCTATGGCCAGGCGCAGATCTAGCGATAGAACTTCGACAAAAATATTATACATCAAGAAAGATCATGATCCATCCTTTACAGAAAACATAACGTTGGTCGGTTCGAACATTTTTAGGAAAATCCTCGAAAATCGTATATTTTCTATAAAAAGAAATTTCGATAATAAATTTAATACATGATGTTCCAATTAAAACTGATTACTAGGCAGGGAGGTGAAGATGAATGTAGCGTGGGTAAGGTATATGGCCAAAGTAGGCTGTATTTTACACGATGTAGAACATTGTGTTATGATGCTATGATATAGTACAGTGTGTTATGATGCTATGATATAGTACAGTGTGTTATTCAGGCTTATACTAGTTGTACTGAGGTAGTTGTAGCCGAGTGTGTTGAGACGTCACCATAGCAACCTCAAGGTTGCAGTGCGCAGGTTTGATTCCAGCCTGCGTAAGGTGACTTTTATTTCGTAACGGTCCCACGGAATGAAAACTTTGCCCTCCAACTCTGATAAGAATATGTTGCTTACCTATTGGATAATTACTAATATGCCAGATTTCTCTTTATATTAGAGATCTACTGTGATTCGGAATCACTGATGCAGTACCGGTCACTTCGAATTTTTATTGACTCATTTAAATTTAACATGTTTTAATGGAGGGAAGTGAAAATACATTTTTAGTCGTTAGTAAAATAATGGTTGAGAATAGGAAAGGGATATATGTGGAGGGAACAGAAGAGATTTAGCTAGATAGGATACCATAGGGATAATGCCCTTCACCCTGACATGGGGCTTACCCCCCACACTGGCACACTGGTGCCCGGCACAAGAAGTAGAGCTGTGGTTGGCAGTTCCGTCTCCTGTTTTTGTTCTACAACGAGCCGGCTCGCTCAGATCAATTTTTGATTTCAAGAATGAAAACGAATCAATAAATAACAACTACATCGCTAGTAATCTCTTTCAGGAATCAATAAATCAATAAACTAAAAATGGAGAAAATCTGTACAGTTTTGAACAATTGTTTAAACTAGTTATACAATTTTATTCAAAATTACTATGAATAATAAATCATTTCAAGGAGCATTATTAGATCATTCACATGCATCTTGCCCAAAATTGAAAGTGCATCGAACCAATGAGCTTAAATGACCAAGTGGTTATTTTGTATTTGCTTTAGGTATTGTATTGCGTCTCTGGACTAATTCACCTTGATGATTTCGTTTCAAATCGAACCGGTATTTGAACTAATGGGAAAGAATTTGAATATCGAGTTCCATTGCAGAGATTTCTCTCTGGTTCAAATAGTCGATTATATTTCCTTTATTCGAATTATATTTTATTTATACGTGGATAGAAAATCAGTGCAGCCTTCTCAATTCTATTCCGTTTTCTCGAGTTTGATTGTATGGTTTTCTATCCTCATAATACTGCAGTATGCTTACCTTCATTAATAAAAATAATTAAAACGATGAAATTAGGACATACCAATATTAAAAATTAATCGATATTGAGATGAACTTGATAGGACCCAAGGAGAAGAGGGAAAGGGAGAGAAGAACATGCTATGATTTTTTTTTCAAGTTAAACTTTTCTTTATATCTGTCGTGAGATATAATTTAAGATTCGGAATTGACAAAATTATAAAATGATCAATTATTACATAGCTCTATATGATTATTCCATAAATTTGTCTCATCTTTTTCTGTGGTGAAGCTGAAAATCAACTCTGTTTCGTTTAATTAAGTACGAGCCTTCTACCTATATGGCATTTACCCAGTTAGTACTGCAAGCATCTTTCCTATTTTCTTCATATTTCACCGAATTCTTTATATTACTGCCAGTAGTTGAATTCCACGGTAGTATCCATCAATTGGCTCAGAATAGGAAAACACTTCCCGTCTCTAATTTCGATCCCTATAAACTTTAGAGGAAAAATCTCATAGTGTCTCGTTTCCTCGTTTTGATAGCCTTTGAAGGATGATCCTGGCAGAAAAAGTTCTATTGATCAGACTACACCGCGGGATCGTTTTAACTGACTCTGGGATTCCATGACCTCAACTTCCCATTTCTCTTAACTAACAAATAAGCTCTTTGTTGCCCCACCTATTTATTTCTGTCTGAGTTGTTTTAATAGACTATTTTCATCCATCAAATCTGTATGTGTCTGTTGGTTGTACCTGTATTTCACTTTCATCTGAAATGAAAATCATGAATGATCAATGAAGATCTATTTAGGATAATGTTATGGTTGCCATGGTGAAATAAAAACACTATAATTATCTACTTGTAAAGGTATTCGCCGGTCATAATTCAACAATTCTTTATATAGTGGTATATTTTAGCTATATTGTGGGCATAATGCTTCGGGGTTTTCGTTATTTCCAAGGAAAAAATAACGTGGTGCCTATGGAGTAATTTATTCTTTATTGTTTTATCTTTTTTCCCTTTTGCCATTATATTTATTTTATTATTTTCCTTTAACTCACCCCCTTCTCCGCTGAGCGTGGGCAACTGTAAACGATAAACGTATAACTAAGGATAAATCAAAATTTGCGGTTATAATAAGTATAAAGTTTTTCAAAAATTATTTCAATTTCCTAACAATTTTCTTTTCCTATTTATTTATTTATTTATTTTTTTCAAATTCATTCACTGAGTTTTGCTACTGCATTGAGAAAGATTTATTGCGTAAACGTAAAAGAAATACTGAATACAGTTATGCATAAAACTAGTTATTTGCCAAAAACCAATTCGTCACAAATAATTGATTACATTTTCTTAAAGACATTCACTTGTTTCTTTTATAATTTATACGGAAGTTGACTGGTTCAACACCACTTGTTTTAAAAAGCCCCGTAGTAAATGCTTTCATCTGCATTGCAACAACTGCATACATTTTTAAAATTAACTTCTACTGCAACTCTGTTCAATGTTACTTCGGAGGGAAATTCAAAGATAAATCATTTTAATAACAAATTTCTGTAAATAATTAACTGATATTGAATTCGAATATACAATTTTTTTCTAAAAGCCAATGAAAATAGTTGTTTTAAAGAATATTATACTAGTTTTTTTTTTAAAAACGGTATAGTGTACGAACACGTACGTAACAAAATGATTATGATTTTAGATTATATTTTTTCTTATCTTCAGTTCACCTTATTTGGTTGATGCAATTAGTAGTATAATGGGATGATCCTTACAATTTAAAACGTGGGGGTGGAAGAAAATTCCATCTCATGAAATATCTTATATCAAAAACTGTATGAGAAAAATACAATGCAATAATATCGAAATGCATTTTGCAAAGTCATTCCTGATATGTTAGGTATTATTAATGTAAGTATTAACAAGCAGGTGATATCTGCTCATCTCAGGTCTGGTGCACTTCAGCTCAAAGCTAAAAAGCAAAGTCGGATAGAGAAATTAAAAGAATAAATCTAAGACTTCTGAATTTTTTTATTGTATCATCTGTCTGGAATTGACAAGCATTCGAGCCGATTTATACCGCTATTCGTGGTGATTAAGTTGATCTGCTCATGGTCAGGTGTAAGCTAATTAAACTAAAGGCAATTTCCGCACTATGGTTCCTGTCTTTAATCACGTTCATTGTTAAATATCTTAATATTAATATTATAACCTTATTGAGAGACTCTTTTAATATTAATCAATTGAGAATGTATTCACATATATACTAATAGAAATCATTCTTCGGAGAAAATAGAATTCAATGTTTAGAAAGTTCAGGACCACTAAGTTTTGCTAATAAAGTAACCCCCAAAATATTATGCATGAGTACCTAGTAGAGGTAAAAGATAATCTGTACCTTAGAGGTAAAAGGACATTTCATGGTGTAGGTCCCTAGGAGGGAGGAAGAGAGAGAAGGAGGGTGGGTGAAGTAAAAATGCAGTTCCAACAAATGATCAAAAGTATAATTACTGATATTTTTTTATAGCATGTAACAAGGCTATAACTATTTTGGCCTGGGATATAGTCGTCTTTACCTCAAATAAAAATTTTTATAATGTTAAAATTGGTAAAAAATGGACACAGTGTTCATTTAGTTAAGTGAGTGGTATGATAATATTTTATTCCCAAGCAGTTTTTGACGTTCAATGGAAATGTAGGAGATTAAACTGAGCTCTCGACCAGGAGACAAGCTCATTATATGGACGTTAGCAAACCGGTGACCTAAATGTGAGTGAGGGTTTGGAACCACATGTACACCATAAAGCATGACTGGATCATGAATAATGCAAAAGCTGGGGGGGGGATTCATTAGTTCTGATGGGCCTGTCTTTAATAGCGGACAATAAGCCCGCTCTAATGTGGCAGTCATGTATTCACTCGGCTTCGGCCCCCAACAGCCCCCTCTCTATAAGGTCATCCTAACACCTCGATACAGCCCCCTCTCTATAAGGTCATCCCAACACCTCGATACAGCGCCATCGTACCATCGCCCTTCAAGCAGATATATCAGGTTGCTAATTGAGCTCCAACTTCACCAAAACTAAGAATTTCGTAAAACAAAATCAGAAGTGACTTGTTTAGTTCTTATAGACGATTTTATGTTGAATAAAAAAGCTTCTATGCAAATAATGCCTAAAATAAACCGGTTTAAGTTGAAAAAATAAATGTAAAACCGGATAAATAAATTATAATAATATAACTAGACAAAAACAATAGAATTTAGAATTATTTATTTTTTGTTTCATTATAATTTCAATCATTGTTTCGTATTAAAAAATTATTTGTTGAAAAAGTAATTTCATTCATGACTTGATTTTATGTTTGTTTTTATGTTTTTTTATGGGAATTATAATTACTTTTTTATTGTGAATACTCATCTCGAAATAAATGTTTATAAATGAGAATAATGCTTCTTAATAAAAGAGAAAAGTAAAATTAATAACAAAAAAATTAATGATATTGGTACACTTAAATAAAACAAACAATTGCCCTCTAATAGTAAAAAAACAAGTTAATTTGAAAAAGGGGCGAGAGAAGACAATAGAAACATAAAAATAATAAAAAATAAATAAAATGAGTAATAATAAAAAGTAAAATAAAGGTAGTGTGACTATGAATTAATTTTACTTTTATTATAATTTATAAAAGAATGTTCTGCAGCTGTCTTGGCTTCAGTCTTCGGGGTGAGGTAGGGTTTCCCAGGTTGTAGGTCACTGCTCCTTTAACTGTCGGCAACTGGCAGTGGAACTTCATGAACCGTTTTTTGATGTAATCCTCTATTGGCTCCATCTGTAATTCGAGATGCAATTGGCTATTTCTTATAAACCAAGGAGCATTAACTGCGATTCTTAGAACTTTATTTTGAAAAGATTGTGTTTTTTTCTTTTTCGTGAAGGATCCGCTCCCCAGACTTCACAGCCATACATCAGCAGTCGCCTGTGAATTGTTTTAAATATAAGGGCAGTTGTTTTTGGTTTTAGTTTGGGATTTCTGTTTAGGATAGGATATAGCATTGCTAACCTAATCTTCACCTTCTTTGTCTGTTTTATGGTAAAACGAAATATTCGATAAGATCATAACAGATTCTAATATTATCTAACAGATTATAACATTTCTTAATTAACTAACTTAATTAAACAGAAAAGTGATTGATATGTATTTTTTATAATATACTTATAAATGTTATAATCAAAGTTTCCATGGTAAATCAATTTTATTATCACAGGTTCACTTTGGAGATAGCATTTTATTTTCAGTTCCAAAATGTTTAGGTAACTTGTGAAATCCAATGTAGTTTGTACTATTACTGCTGAAGCGCTATCTGCCTCTGTTCAGCACTAATGTAGTAAGGAGAGGACTAAACTAGTAACATCAACTTTTAGTTCCTCACAGTTCTTCTCCCTCAGATTATGAATTTTATAATTCGCCTTTCGAAAGATTTACTCGGTTTTACTCTGATCACTAACAGATGATCCTGAATCACCATGTGCACAAACACTCACAGATGATTCTAGATCACCATGTGCACAAAAATCCACAGATGATCCTAGATCACCATGTGGACAAACAAATAATATTTTCAGAACACTGCCACTTGTTATTTAGTTTAAAAAAATTATATTGGTTCAAAAAGTATGAACAAGTCCTTTTTCTTGCCAGCCTGAAAATATTTGAAATATAACCCTTTTGCAGGTTGGATATAGGAATACTAAACTACCTATTTAAAAAAAAGGTTCACTTTTTATGGGCTCACCACGTGTCACTAGAAATCTAAATTTATTTTAGTGATTATTGATATATCTTTTTCTGAAAAAAATGTTTTCTTTTGAGTAAGTATTTGAATAGTTTTTGATATGAAAGATACTTCTCCACTGGACGGCTAGTTGTAGGCTACTTCTAATTTTACATGGCAATGTAATACTATGATAATACTCTTTAATAATATTTAGTATATTAATTACTTCAGTAAAATTTTTCATAATATCTTCAGCAAAACACTCACATTACACTCACACACTCGTTTTTCCTTCTTTGGCTTTCAGTATCCTAGTTCACCCCTCTCCCCCCCCTCTTACTAGCCTACAAATTGGTTTATCCTTTAATCTATAAAAAACGTTCAGATTTGTAAACGAGGCTACG
>NW_027110347.1:333457-334567 GCF_000696795.3 Halyomorpha halys
TTATATTGGAATGTTTCACTAACTTCTACCTGCAAAGACATAAACAGTTTTTATTGCAATGGGTGTTACAGAATTACACTAAAATAAATCTTAACTCTAATTTCTCCTGAGAAAATGTTTTTACTGTATTCAGTTCATAACTGAAAGATTGAGTTATTCAAAAAATTTTCTTTATCGTGTTGAATCTGCTCGTAGGATTGTTTAAATATGAAGCAGAAAAAATGTAGTTGTTATCTCGAAGTACATTCCAAATAAAAAAGAACAACATTTTAATTAATTTTTGAATTCTGGGAGGTTGTGACAGTGCGGAAGTTTTGAACCTGGGCCTGACGCCTACTTTAATTCTCAACTTTCTCTCAACACTCGGTCGCTAAGTGTGTAATCAGATCTGACAAAGAGGGGAAGAAATAATCTCTTAAGGCATATTTTGCATAAATATATGAGATGTTTTATATTACATGATATAATAATTTTATAACACCGTACATTATGTTTTAGATCCAATAATTATTTATTTTTTTGGCTAATCTTTCATCAAAGACATGTGCAGCTCCTGAAAAATTGGTTCCGTTCCTTGGTTTCCTTCCATGGTTCTAGATGGAGTACAACCGTTAGCGTGAATCTAAGAGAAATAAATAAATTCAAAAGAGCATGCGATTAATAATCATTATTCTTGTGAAATGAGATTTTAAATTTAATAATTAGACAGACACTCAACACTATGTGGTTTTGTTAAGTTCTTTTTATCATGCCTTGGTTGTTTATGGCTGTCTTTATTATGGATTATTTTTTTCCTCAAACATGAATTATCACTCACCAAACAGTTAAAAAAAATCTTTATTGGTATAATACAAAATAGAATATTTGCATAAAAAGTGTGACTGAGCCAATGACACGTACTCTAATACTAACTAGACTAAGTAGAGAGACATTTATATATTGGTGGGGGATTAGTGCTGATACTACATTAAATTTGGTGGTGATCGGGGGATAAGTCATCACAATGACAGGAAAATGATGGTTCTATTGACTATGGTAGTTACTACTCGAGCTCCAAATATCTCATTTTATTTTAATTTTAGCCGGTCCCATTGAGCTGGTATTGGCAGC
>NW_027110347.1:335411-336241 GCF_000696795.3 Halyomorpha halys
CTGATATTAGGAGCGCTTTACATTAATATTATCCGGTGCCGTTGAGCTGGTATCGGGAGCGCAGCACATTAAAATTAGGAGGTGCTATTGAGATGATATTGGGAGCACTGCAAATTAAAACGGCTGCACAGCTCATACCCATTCTGTAACAGTTATAAAACGAAACTTGGCAATAGTGTTCCCATTAAAAAGGCTGAGCTTGTACATTTGTTTCTATTTAGTAAGAAAAGTAACAGAATTATTGGTGATATCAGCTTTTTACCATTGGCGTTTACCCCTAATACTTTCCATCTTTATCATAATATTATACTGTCACAAGAAATAATTTCAAAGAATAACATTTATCTATATTATATTCCCATTTTATTTTTTTGTCTGTATTAAATTTAATTATTGGTGATATCGGCTTCGTACAATTGGGTTCGCCCCTAACCCTTTTCATCACTATAATAGAATTCTGATACAACATAATAATAATTTAAAAGAGTAAAGCTTATTTTTATTATTACCCATGTTACTTTTATAACTATAATTAACTTGAATTTGTTATTTGTTGTATTGTAGGATTTTTTTAGATATACACAATATATCTTTTTTCTATTCTTGTCATTATTGATCCTCTTAATTCTCCGCAAATTAAATATTTAACTATAAGATAGTTATAAAGCACTATTTTCCGCTAAGGTAGAAAGAGAAGACCTTAGTCGCGATCCTTTGCCGCAGTTGCCATTATGCAAATTCCAGCCGCCAGGGACCAACACCTGTCAACTCCAATTCTTCCTGAGCCCATTTAACTCCAGGGTTAGCTAGCCTTGGATTAACATCTCTAT
>NW_027110347.1:336291-356311 GCF_000696795.3 Halyomorpha halys
ATTCTTCCTGAGCCCATTTAACTCCAGGGTTAGCTAGCCTTGGATTAACATCTCTATCCTTAGCCACACCCATCAAACCGCCCTTCCGCATGTCTTGGTATAGTCCATAAAAGAAACATTTATTTCAGTATAAAGACAAAATTCCAATATAAAATGACTTTATGTATAAATATTTTATAATATCTGAATCTATCTGATAATGATGGTGGTCAATTACCATTTTGTATTCCATAAATAAAACCCCCTTTATGAACCTATTAGCATTAACCTTCTCCCTCACGAACCTATTAGTATTAACCTTCTACCTCATGAGCCTATTACCATTAACCTTCTCCCTCATGAACATATTACCAGAGCGAAAGAAGACTGCAGTGTAATTACAACTATTCTACGAAAGTGATACAAATAAAACGACTTAATACGATAAAAGGAAAACAACTACTGTTTTTAATTACGTATGAGGTTAAAATCTTAATTTTCCTTCACCAATAAATTATTAAGGTCTTTATGATTTAATGTTTAATTTGGAGCTTGTTAATTTCCTGTCATGGGTGATTATTGAATAATAGACAATTTTAAAGTCCCAACTTCTCCAACAAAGAATAAACTATTCTCCTAAATTATAAATAGGAAGGTTCTGATGTTGCTAGGATAGCTAGCTCTGCCCTAATTGTACTGTTTGGTAAAACATTGCAAAATCTACTCATAAAATTTTAATTTGAAATTCATTTACACATTAATTTGTCAGATTTTGAAAATGAGACTTCGAAGTGCAATTTGTAATTTGTATAGATATAGTATTAAGCTTACTTCAATTGAATGTTCTTGAATAACTAATAGTACCTCTAGAACGATAGCTTTTATACATATATTACAAACAGTAAAAAATATACTACAATTATATTTGTGGTTTACAGAAAATAGTCATTTTTGAATACATTTAGGATATGTTACTCAATATGATATATAACATTTATATATACAAACATATAATAACAATAATGTGAACCACAACAACCCATAGAGGGGTGAGCGATTCAGTACTTTTTAAGGAAGGTTTCTTGAACCATGGTTTTGCACAGAAGTGATTTGTTCCAGATTATGCTCATCCGCCAGGCTTTTTTTAAAACTAACGGTTCACTAGTTATAGAGACTGGGTAGATCGAAGGTGACCTCCTGAACTCATAGGTTGACTACCGGCTGTCGTAACAGAATTATTTGCCACAGGTGGATTCGGACCCAGACTAACCCGCCTTACTGAGGCAATATATATTACAGAAATAACTTTTATGAATGCGTCAATAAAATATAATAAATTACTTGTTTCATACAATTTTATCTAGTTCTTGAGCATTTGCACGTTGATTCAGAACTTGTCTTTCTCGGATTCGTTTATAATGACCATCGATAACATAACATAACCATTTTAATGATACATGTTTAGTTTAATAGCAATTAATTAAGTTCATTACTTCAATAAGAACAGTAAATTTTTGTATCCAAAAGAAAACCTATGACTACTTTCTCCTAACTGATAGTGATAACAAAGTATTCTTAGCTCAACAATGTGCAAGATTTCTTCGTTGAAGTAGCTGCAAACAGAAGACCACTTGTCCCACGACAGAGGAAGATTTAACCCAATTTTGTGTCTGCGTTAACCATATTATACTCGGATATTTTTCAATGAACTTTAATTGTCATGAATCAATGAAAAATTTCATCAATAAACATAAAAAAAATCAATAACATTTCAAAATTTAAGTAGTAAATGTTGCTTGGAAGTATTCGAGTACAGTGCAAACAGCTGGAGGCAAAAGCTGAGGGCCCAGGTCTATCCTCAGCTCATATATTGAAAGCTAATAGTGGATCCGGGGTGACCTTTGACCACACCGTGATGTCGGTAAGATCAAAGGTGAGGAGGCCTAGTGGGGGGGAGGGTAATGGTCCATCGGGGTCGATATCTCTGTCGCGCCTTTTTGCAACATCTCGATGCCTTAACGTGTCTCCAATAATCCTGATGTATGCTACAATACTAGTTCACCCCTTCAGGGTCTTGATACAATATTATCAATATATCAAAGTCCAATCGATATAGACACTTGGTGAACCTGCATAGTGACTATCTTTAGCTAGTGATTAGTGACTATCTTTAGCTAACAGCTCAAAGTCTTAGCGTATCTCCAGTAATACAAGTTGACCCGTTCCAATATTGTTAAATAAGTATAAAATGACTGACTAAATACATTTGGTACAATCATTTTTAAGATCTTAAGCTCGACTATTTCAAATCGATTTGAAGATAAAGATCGGCAGAGCTGGTAACTCAATAGTCGCTAAGTATTCCATGATACTGTCACTGTCACTGTGGAAACGGCCAATTTATGATTTTTAAAACGCGTAGCCTTAGCTATTGAAGTTTACTTGGAAATCTTTGAAACCCAATTTTCACTGCCTGGATCTGATGAGTTACCTCTGTTAGAGTTTCAAATCCTCTTACTAATGTTCCGATGAGAATTAAAAAATCAAATTGGGATTCATGACTTCTTTATCTTATTCACCAAAGTCCATCGCTCCAGAGGGCCGGGAAAGGTATCGATAATTTTGTAATACACATATATGAGTAAGATAATTAAAACAGTGTCATTGTATTACCTGCCCGAAGAGTTGGAATATACTGGATTATATTTGTAAATCGTTTGCTTTATTAATTTTTCGGCATCAGTGACATGTTTATATACTTAGGTATATATTAATATTGTTATATATATTTACAATAAAGGAGGTAAGAAAAAAAATAATTTTTGAGTTTTCAAAAAGCTGCAGAGTTTCCAGAATTCGGGCTCTCCATTTTATCCACCTGTGGAGCGGCTCTCCCCGTTCTTTACCCCTCCCCCGCCCAACCATTATAATGCCATGTGGCAAAATAAGGGCACCAATTACGTGTGTGTATATTTAGATATGTATTAATTATGTTATTTATCTATTTAATAAAGGAAGTTAGAAAAAAAATGAGACTCCTGAACTAAGTTTCAAATCCTTTTCCAAAATTTGACTATTTTCGCATGGATATCATTGGGTTGCCCTTCTATGCTAAAATTCGAATTGATTTCAATAAAAAAACATTATAATGATATCAAAATATCATAATTGGATTAAATGTAAAGGGAAATAATAAGAAAGTGGTAGCCGGAGCTCTATGATTGATATGATGTGCCAATTACCGCCGAGAGGAAGTCAACAAGTTACATTTGAGAACTGAGTGGCAGGTAATTGTTTTTAATCGAATATAACTTGTGGCCTACGAAGGAAAATGGAACAAGCTTAGCCAAGTGTGTTTATGTTTTATTGAGAAGAAACTTTTAATTAGAGATAGCTCCTTTCACTTGGAGCAAGGTTTTATAGCTCACGCCTCACCGAGGATAAACTTAACTATGGTCAGTAACTTTTAATTAAGCTCTCCCAATTTCTTATATTCTTTTGAAACATATTTATTAAAAATATTGATAAATTATCATTGATTTTATATAATATCTTACGTTTAGAATTTTCGATGATTTAGAAAAGGAGGTACACAATATTTACAACGTTATGCTATATCTTATATATTGAATTAAGTTGATGCATTACTAATACACATAATAATACAAGCAATACATTACTAATACAAATAATAATACATTCACTACATTACTAATGCACATAATAATACATTAGGTACTCTGTTACCTATACATAAGGCTATTACCCATTACATTAAGCCTCTACTTCTTTATTCTGCTTGGAAGAGATAAGAGACAAAATGATAAGGAGCAACTTTGAACTATGATGCATATAAATATACTCGCTAGGGTATAGTTGGATAGCTCTCCCTATCGAAAGTGTCAATATCTCGACTCCCAGTACACGATCGATACTAAAACTTAGAAGTGTTAGAGGAAGTTTTGAAGTCCTTTCGGCGAAAATCAGAGGGGGTGACTAGGTACATTCAGTTTTCTTTTTAAAAAAATGCACACATCGGAGTTTCTCATCATTAATCATAAATTGTAAATTAGCACGAAAAACCGAAAACTTATACTAATTGATGATTATGAAGATATGGTGATTAGGGAGATATATAGGGCACATATACTGCCTCGGGATTTAGTCGGGATGCCAAGATAATCGGCGAAGACCATTATCCAAAAATAAGTTAATTAATTAATTGATACTGAGTCTTGCAAAACTATTATTATAATTGGATTCTTTTCCAAAGGCTTTTTGTGTGTTTACCAGTTTACCAATTAAATAACTTTATATTTATGAAATGTTGTTACCATTAATTATATTATATAATAAGTGGTAGTACTGTGTAATATAATAGTAATTTAACTACATAAAGCAACTAAGTATTTATTTACAATTTATTGATAAATGATGTTATTAAAATGATTAAGATAAATGGCCTCCATAAAATATCATTATTACATTATTAATTATTGCCTAAAATTTATACTTATTGCTGCTGATTTGAATGATTCATGCCGTGGTATGTAGTTTGTCTTGTTAATTTATTATTATTATTATAATTTATTATTTAGCGTCCAGGTCTCATAGCCGTTGTTAGGACTTCATCTGGTCAAAGTGTCAAACTATCAAAACGATTTTGAAATTCAGACTTGTGCTGTTTTTTGTCCTAGCTGGTTGTATAGTTGCTTTAGTAGTAGTTGTATAGTTGCTTTAATATTTTGACAAATGTTTTAGAGGACGGACAATCTCAAATTAAATACTTCGTAGAGATCGCCCAGCACCTTAGCTATTTTTGAATTTTTTGACTTATACAACTTTATCCACTATCTCCAATTATATTATTTTCAATGGTTGGTTTATCTAAGTCACAAGATTCTCCCTACAAAATCTGATAGATTACTAATTAAGATTTTCATAATTGGATTAGCAAATTTTAACAATTTAATTAAACATTCCGTTGTCCGTAACCTCGTAGACCGTCCGAGGCTGCTTGTTGTTCTATGAATCATTAATACCAAGAACAGGTAATTAACTCAGTGCCCTGGGGTCCCGTAAGCTCGAGGTCGTGCATCAGGATGTGGTTAGGGAAGGATAAGTTATGAAGAAAAATCTTGTTAAAGTATGATTTCCCCCAAGTGGGACGTGGGCCGGGTCGCGGGTCCCTGAAGTAGCTGATTTCGACCAGGATCGTGAGGAAAATTTATCTACTTTCGTCTTAATAAAATGTAATTAAACTTTCAATCGAAAGATTTATGGTTTCCAAATGGTTTAAAGCGTTTTTTTTCAAAATTTTAATGGCGTGTTTATAAACAATGTACTTTCTCCTTTTACTGTAGAACATCTACATTCTAAGGAGTATTTTGGAGTATATTATTTTTGTTGTCAGTATTAATAGAAGTGTATAATGTGTTGGTACACACATTATTTCTGAATTTAACAAATATAAATCTAATAAAAACTTAATCCTAATACTACGTGACCTTACGTAGTGTGTTGCCAACGCACCGGAGGGGGGCAGGTGTTAACGTGTTGAATAACGGATTCGTACAGTACTGAAGTGAATCGAAAAATTTGATGTGTCGTCGCTTGATGAACTCCGGTACAGTTGGCAACTCGAACAATTGATGCAGCTCTGGTGGCCTCTTCCTCCTCCACGATGTTGTGCGTACGATTTTCCTCAACATCGAATCCTGAAAAGTTTGAAGAAGGCGCTGGGTTCCATCTGATATGTGGGTAAACAATGGTGCCCTATATAGTAGTGCTGGTCTCAGAATACTATTGTATATCTGCAGCTTCAACCTCAATGAGAGAGCCGGAGAAGAGAGGAGGTGGTTGAGACGATATGACTTTCGTCTTACTGTTCTCGCCTTCTGATATAAATGGGCAGACAGCTTAAGATGACCAAAGCGGTTACAAAAGCGATCAATATTTATACTGGAGAACAGCTTCGGAAAATCCTTTCGGAATTCATTGCATTTTTCTATCTTTACAGCCTCTTCTCTAACTTCCTTCAAACAAATGAAATTTAAAAACCTGTTCAACTCATTTATTTGGACAGTTTCATTTTGTATCTTTTTAGCCCTGATGAAGCCCTGCAAAGTGGGGCGAAACGTTGGAAAATAAATAGTTGTAAACTATTTTTATTTCTCTTTGGACCGCAACCCTGACCATCTCCCTATATTATAGAAATTTAAAAACCTCTTTAGATCCGAATAAAGGCAATTTGATTATTTGAACTCTATAGAAGGATAATAAGCCATCATTTGTGTTCATTATTCTGTTCTCAGCGTATTGGCACCAAAATAAGGAGATATTTCCATTTATTCGCTTAAAGTGAATTCACCATTTTATTTTGAAATGGCCGTCGATAAGAATTTTCATGAATTGGCCATTTATGATGACGAAGGACAGATATAAAGTACAATCATTATACCAAAATAGATAACATACATTAAATTAATGTAAAAATATGTATTCCAATTTTTTTTTTTTCACAACTAAAACTGTTACATGTAAGGGAAGTTTTAGAAATTATGAATTATTTAGAGACAATAAACCATTTTATAATAATTGTGTACCAATTCCAGTACTTTCGCATTTTGGACTAATAATCATATCGACTATTTAATATTAGTCTGAATTTTTAGCTTAGTGCCTAATTTAAGCTAACATAGTATTTTGAACCCTTTAATTAAGAAAGAAATTATAATATCGTGTATACAGTATATTGCACCAGTGTCTTAACGATGAAAGTCGCCAATAAGAGATTTGAAACATTGGTGTGCTGGGATCAACTGAAGCAATGTAAAAAGGGCATGCAGGAAAGGTTAATGTAAGGTCAAGCTTCCATTAGCGCCCCCTCGAGTGCTGGTCAAACATCCCCATATTGGCCACGATTCGGACCAGTCCTCTATTCGCAACGCTTTCGTTCTAATAAACTGCGTAGGTGGAGGAGTTGAAGAAAAAAGAAATATATTCTATATAGCTTTATTTATCCTGCTTTCATGTCATTACTTCACGAGGGAAGGCGGTCTATAGAACCGAGATTACTTTTCGTTATTCCTTCCGTTACAGAGGATGCAATATCATCGAAAAATATAATAAATCAGTCCAAAGTGAAACAGCTGTTGACATTTTAAATTAAAAACATCTAAAGAAAAGCTCATAAAAAGGAATAATATTCAAAGTGTTAAACATTTTTCAGGGATGTATTAATGATGAACATTTTGAAAACTTTGATCAGGGTCCAACACTTTGGTGAGAGGTGTATCAATCAATGTTAAACACTTTTGTGACATCAGGGATGTATCAATGTCCAACACTTTGTCTAAGTGGTTAAATATATTTCTAACACAAAAATAATATATAATTATACATTTGTTGTGGTAACAATATAAGAAAAACATCTGTAGCACTGGCTGAATCAATAATGCCTATGAAGGGACTCTTGGGTTCAGTACTTGTTAAGGAAGAGTAATTGTTCTAAATCATTAATCATAAATCAGAACAGTTTTGATCGATTACTTTAATTTGATAACTTTATTAAAGAAATCCCAAACTCAGTTTCCTCTCTTTAATTACCATTGTTTTATCATCAATTTTACTCCTTACAACGTTTAATAATTTACTATTGAATTTGTTCTAAATATATTGTTTCATCTACAAAAAGTATAAAAATCTTGAAACTAGTCGTTGTTAGGAGACGTGATTGATAGCTACTGCACTGGCAACCTCTTGGGATTAGAGATGAGAGAGAACAGACACTGTTTAACTTACCTATGAAACTGGGTGGCCAGTGTATCATTTTATTTCAGTTTTTCTTCAGCTATCTTCAGTTTGTTTAGCTATCTTTAGTTTATATAACTCTAACTACATCTTCTCAATCATATTCACCAAATTCACTTACCCGCATTCTTCTCTTTCATACATTCACCTCTGCAAGTAGCTCACCTTTTTTACATTCATATCATTCTGTTCCTGTAGCCCACCAATAGTAATTATCTAGTACTGATATTAATTAGACCCAATAGTAACCTGTAATCACCACTTAAATCTACCAATATTATTTATTAATGTTTTTTTTTATCCAGAGCTCAGTAGGTTAGTTTTATTTTTTATAAATCTAAAAAAAATCTAGTATATTTTTAATTTTTTTTTTTAATTTTCTACATTTTTCTTTTATTCTTTCAAAATCATTATATCTTTCAAAAAAGTTGTCATATGTTTTTTTTCTGTCTTATCAAGCATTTTATCATTCATTATTTATCTTTAGTTGCCTATATTTTATATTTTATTCTTTCTTATATTTTATATCTTCTTTATTATTCATTTTTATATTAAATATTGTTTTACATTTTCCTTTTTTTTTTCTCTCTCTTTCTCTTTCACTTATTATTTTATATTATCTCATCTATTTACAGTAATATTTAAATTTTCCAATTTTTTAATCCTCTACGAACACAGTATTTAAAGCCCAAATTAACCATCCGTAGAATCTAGCTTAATCTGGGCATAGTGTAAGGGTTTCCTTAGGGCAAACAGTCTGTGGCCCTAACACAGGTTCATTCAAGCAGACTTTTATTAGACTTAATAAAATATCGTTTATGCTATCTTAGCTTTTGTTGTAGTTTAATGTGGTTTCCATTTCTTTTCGTAATGCCTAAAAGTCTGGTGAATTGGTCATGAGGCTAGTTATATATTCTAAATTATTAATTGTCGATTTGCATCGATTCTGACAGAGGTTGGTTAACTTTTATCTTAGTGGACCCACGAAATAAAAACTCGACCTATTCTCACTCTAGTTAGAATAGGTTGGTAATATTATAACCTCTTCATTAAGGAAAGCGCTCCGCGAGGTATATAAGGATTACCTCAGGAGTGAGTACAATAAGGGGCTGCTCCCTGCCAGGAACGGGAAACATGACCGATGGTCGCGTCGATTGAAGAAGATGGGCTGAGCCTTTGAGCCTTTAGCCTTTAGGCCCAAGGGGCAGGGGAAGGAAAAGAAATAAACAATAAGAAGAATGTAACTATTGGAATACTAAGTAACAAGTGTTTGTAGTCGTTATAGTCAAAATTGGATATTATTAAGTTTTCATTGGAATAATATTTGTTCCTGCAGTAAACAGTTTATGATCCTTTCAGAGATAATGCTGTTTAAACATTTAAAGAGAATCTTCTTTTCCCTAAATGATGTAGCATTAACTTCTGTTCAAATCCTGCCAACTCTTCTGCGCATTGCATGATTCATCTTTCCAGTGTGTTTATCTGTCGGCCAGCTCTCACGAACTTAATCTAAATAGAAACTGTGTACATCCCGTTACTAGTCCACTATGGCATTACTACTCCGTAAGTGTGAGTGAGAATTTTCTATTACATTATTATATGAGCCATTGCCCCAGAATGAGTCATCTGACTATGACTAAAGTAATACAATTGAGGAGTGGTCTTTTGACCACTTCTACTCAATAATAAGTCATTTATATTGGAGTTCTAATGATGGATCGATTCTCCACATGTATAGCTAATATCAAATTTGTATATGTAGTATATATTTAAGTATAATTTTAAATATCAATAAATAAATTAAATCATGCATCAATATAGCCAGTATAAAATATATATAAGTAAGAAAAAAAACATGTTGAACAAATGACGTCTATTTTCGTAGATTTGTAATTTTTGTCATTAGTTCACAATAATCACATAAAAATAAAAAAAAAATAGATTAAAGCAAGAAAGGTGCTGCTATATATACATCTTCTTTAATTAATTTCCATAACTTTTCCAGCTATCCGGCCGTACCTTGAAATACAACTATAATAATTTTGGAAGACTATTATAAGTTGCGAGTAGGAAAATTGTGCGGGTGGCGATTAAGAAAGATACAAAATTGCAGAAAAAAATATTTATTAGCAACGAACGTTTCGTACCACTTCATAAGTCTTCATCGTGGCTGTTTAATTCAGGTATTCCCCGGAGCAAAAGTTGGGGGATATTACCCAAATTAATTTTTATATCCTTGTATGGCTGATTTGAATAAAGAAGTGGACTGAATTAGAAATAAATTTTAACTGTGATGAACGAAATAAAATACCACTACTCTTTGATGATTAATGTCAATTGATTATGTTTTGCCAAAGATGATTATAATTTGAATTATTGTGTTAGTTATTAATTTTGATAGTTGATTACATTAATGAGTTAGATTAAAATTAGTTGATATTGATTTATAGTGAGGACTTGTTCATCTGCTCTTTAGTTCCCTCATCCTGATTTCATTCCCTGGCGGAGTTGATTAAACTATTCGCTCGTCCTGGGGAATAGTTGACTGATAATTGCCCTAGGCGGTCTGTGTTACAGCTTCACTCTCAAGGGGTACTTAACTTACTTCGTTTTTTCTCCCACTAGATGGCAGCATTTTCATATTCATCTTGAATTCTATTTAAATGTGAGGGGGGACATTTTCCCTAAACAGTGGCTAAATGAAAACAAGATTGCACAGTATGATAAGACTATAAAAATATACAGAGATAGTTATATTTGTAAACTCGTAGATTACAGAAACTCATAGGAACTTATGATAGTTCTCTTATTCTCGTAGAAAACCCTTCATTATTTATTTATAATGTTTTTATTCAATTTGTGTACTCTGCTTATCTTGAAACGTCACCCAACAAATTTAAAGGAAGATTTTTTTTTCTTGCCGAACGTAAATGTTAATTAATGAGCCAAATATTTTTATTACTAGGGACTTTTTTTTAGTCGATAATACATTTATTTATTTTTTTGCTTATACCTTCATTACAATTTATCTAGAGAAAAGGTGCTAAATAAAATGTGATAAATTAACTTATTTGATTTTAGGTTAATTATAATTTTGAGAATTGTTCTGAATTTTAAATTGATAAAGTTTACTAAATGTCACTGTCCTTTAACTTATACTACACCATAGCTCTCTATACTATGCTATAGCTGCCTATACTACACTATAGCTGCCTATGCTACACTATAGCTCCCTATACTACACTATAGCTCTCTATACTACACTATAGCTCCCTATACTACACTATGGGTACATATACTATAATATAGGTACCTGTAGATAGCTCATTATGAAGCAGCCATCCATTAATACTGGTTAAAAAGATTGACTGGACTAAAATTAAAAAAGCTCCTCTTGGATAAAGAGTTAGAAGCTGGGGCTCATCAATCATCAATCATGATTGGCCGGTGGGCTGTGGCAATATTACACAGAATATTTAAAAAAACCTTTCATTCTCTGCTATTTTTTTAGAAACCGTAGGTGTTTAATTTGATCAATTTATAATTATTTAGGTCTTATAATTTTTTTCCTGAATTATGATTAAATAAAGTTTGAAAATTCATTATAAAATAATTTTAGTTTTTTACGAAAACTCTTGGAAGAGATTTTCATGTTCTTTTTTCAATCTTTTTACATTTATATCATTGAACATAGTGGGTTATTAACGATAAGTAACAGAAAGATTAAAAATATCTAAGATAGTTTAGGGGATTAGCTTCAATAAGGACAGTAAATAAATTAGCTTTTCCCTAATTACTGTTATAAATAGAAAAAGAAAAAAAACAGTGTAAAATTATTGAATCCAGCTATTTCTAGAAAAATATATTTTGCACTTTGTTTGGAGGGTTGTTTTGAACACTATTCCTTTTCCCTTACCTCTCCCTAAAACAGAAGCAAGGCGTCCCGCTGGCGAGCAGAAAATATCTGGTCGTGTTAGTCTGAAGACAACTTCCAATTTTGACAAGTTATATAATTTTTGTTATAGGAGTTGCGGTTTACACTGCCATAAATATAATTTAGAGATCAAGGTAACGAAATGTCGTGTGTAAACTGTTTTGGAACTTTTTGAAAGTAAGTGAATTAGCTGTTCCATTTTGGTCTTTTGTTTGAAATAATTTTCCTAAAATATATATACTGTCCGATTCCTCATTATTTAACTTGGAGCTATAGCTACCAACTGGAGTAAAGGTGATCCATTGTTCTGTGCATTATGAATGAATAATGCTTTTTGCTATACTACAATAGGAGTCTTAAGGTCTATACAAGGGATAATACAGACTTTTGTTGAGGGCTCAGGCCTGCGTAAAGGATTTGCAGGATTCAGCAATCCAGTTTCTTGTGAGGGGATGGAGGGACAAAGAAGGCTTTGTTAGTTATTACGAATGGCCCGATGACAACAGATTAACATAGCAACATAGGCAGCACACTGCACAGAGTACAGAGAGCAATAAGATAATATTCTCCAGGTGCGGGTTTTGATCCTGATTAATGACAGGCTGCCCAGGGCTATCTCGAGCATTGTCTGATTGTGTGCTCCTCTTCATCTCTCTTCTATTGTCATGGTCTCTGTTATTTTTCATTCCATTATATTCGTGTTACTAACAATTGGCATTATTTGTAGCGTTGTCTTACCTTCAGATGAATTGGCGCAGTGTTGAACGTCGTATTATATTTTTCCATTTATCTATGTGCGTTAGTAAAGGCAAACCCTCAAAGCAATCAAGAGTATTTATTCTAAAAGCGTTGATTCCTTGAATCGTGCAGATATCAGTGGTCTTATCCTAGAAATCTTGAAACAATGATATTTAGAATTTTTTTTTTTTTATAAAAAAAAAACGGTGAAGAAATCGAAGGTTTTTAGCTCTGTTCTTCCTAAATGTTGAATGGTGCCTATGTTAATAGCTTACTTTGAGATAGTTAACATACTGGACACAAACTTCATACTTCTTGGTGTACAACAAACATAAATGATTGGAAAGATATACTTCACATTTGTTCTTATATAACATGCAGAAAGAGAGACGAATATTAAATATAATTTAAGAAGACCTCCATAATGATTCGAACCTGAATCCAGCTAACGAATTGGGTAAAGACTAATCGGATCTTATTACCTGTACTCTGGCTACGTTGGAGATAGCTAGTAGTTCCTTAAGTGCTAATTTCCACTAATAGTTGAATTACTAGAAATGTTCTTTCATAATAATGCTCTTTAGTAACTCTTTTTTATATCTGACTATTCTATAATTGAATAATGAATGTGGACAACAAGAGCTATAGGATAAAGTACGTATAATGCATAACGGTTTTGTATTATACGGCACGACATTGGACGTGACAGGGGAAAGAAACCTGGGTTTAAATCAGGCGATAAGAGAAATAATATATAGAAGGGATAAATTGTTCAAGCCAGCTTAAGACCTCAATAGTTCCCGTTGTACTTTATTCTCTATCTACCTCAACAATTATATTAGAGTTGTGATATACTGGTACTGGTACTGGTATATGGTGGGGGGAACAAGTCCGGCAAGTGGGCCTAGTGGTCCTTTTTGCCAACCCCTGGCGGATACCTAGGTTGCCGCCACGTACTAACCGAGGTTGAAGTGTCAAGATCCATTCTTCGGGACCGCTGAAAAATGAATGTTTGACTGCCCCAGGTAGGAATCGAACCCACAACGTTCCGAACCGAGCGCACTGGGACCTGCTCCCCAACCCACACTGTCGTCACTTCCCCAGACTTTGACGTAGTAAGGAAGTAATTTTAAAATGTTCATAAGCTAGAAAAAAATAAGACAAGTTTACTCTAATCATTGTTAATCAATGATCATATCAATATTCAACTGTTTTCTCACATTAAATTCAACTCTTTAATTCTCGTAAAATTGTTTCTAAAAATATATATATATACATAATAAATTAATAAATATACACCTCTTCGGCTTCAACACTATTTTATGATTTCCCAAACCCTGCCAATTTTTTTTTTTTTGTTACCGGATTATAATAAAAATTTCTTTGAATATGTAGATCTTATATGTGGTAGAATTATTTTGCTATTCTCATGATTAGGAAAAAAGCAATCGAAGAAAATACAGAGAATGTTGAATTGGAAAGTATATCGGAAATCCTAATAGTAGGACAATAGTGCCAGATAACAAAGGTCATAGTTTAAAGATGGAAATGTTTGAGTAATAGTTGAGCTGATAACTGTGAACAGAAATGAGTCTTGAAAACGACCCTTGCAAGTTACGAACATGGTGGCGTTGACGTCAGGAGAAAGAACAAACTGGAATTGTGAAATGGCGGCTGTTTAGCAGCAACTCACCTCAGAACCCATTTCTCCATTGTCGGAGTTAGATGTTTTGTGAATTTGTCACGAGGCCCATTCATCATCTCAAATTGTGCCACTCTGTGACTAATGCTCCCTATTGCGGCATGAACGCCAAGATTGAACGTTCCCCGGTTCTCCAGTCCTCTGTTGGATTGGAGTGAATATTTTTCTCTAGTTATAAGATTAGTTATTTCTTTTGGAAAATATTTCAGAGAAAAGAATTTAACCGAAATTACTCAATAATTTTGTTAGGTTCCTAATGTCTCATAATCACTTTAAGGAGAATTTTGCTACCGCCTTTAAATAAATGCTTAGCTAAAGTTGAAAACATTTAAAATATATTTAAAAAAATTAATTACTAATTACCAGTGGCTATAAGAAAAGCCTTTATCAATATAATTTTAATTTATTCAATAGTGAGGTCTCTCTTATATTTTTCTGCATGAGATTTCTACAAAGTGTTTATAGTAAGTGATTCTGTTTCCGGTGTTTATCATGATCCTTCTCATACTAATTAGTGGGTCTTATTCAACTGATTGAATAAGCTTCAATACTTTCAGAGTAATGCAGTTCTTCAAAGTCAATCTACCAAAATATTTGTATATATATAAATATCTGTAAACTGTATATAATTATGACAAAAAATGTTACGATGAAGATAGTTTTAAAAACACATGTTTTTTCATGATAAGTTAGTCTAATGTTTTGCTATCAATAACCTATTCTTAATAAATAGTTAGTTGTTCTTATAAATTAGTGTAATATTTTCCTTCAGTCTAATCATGATTGGTGCCGAAACGAAATCACGATAATCACGAAGTAATAGGGTAAATAAGTGTTTTGTAGGAATAACTTTGTCATATAGTTAATGGCTAGCTTTTGCCTCTTCAAGAACAGAAGTAGTAGGCCAGCTTCGACACACAGACTAAAGGTGGGGCTCCTGTACCGAGTAGTATTCCTGTGCGGTGTACAAGGTCTAGTTTGGCTAAAGCATTAGTCCGAGTGAAGCCGTAAACAAAGCTATCGCAATCTTGGGTGAGATTAGATCTTGATACACTTAAAGTATTGCGATCCTAACCGCTCTCCTCTTTGTTCCGCTAAGTTCTTCTAATATTTTAAGGTTTCTTTCAATGGCTAACTGTGATGTCCCTGTAAGAGGGGCATATCGAACGACAGCCCATGGTTAATTTATTAAAATAAACATATAATAGTTTTACTTTTCCTAAGTAAAGCTCTGGTGATTGTGGATTAATTGTTCCTTTTCCTACTAAAATGAACACATTTCGTTTTTTCAGAGGAGAACTGGAAGCCTGGTGATCTGGACCAACCGTTATATTCTTTGCTTTCTATAATATTGCGAGATCGTCAACGAAGAGCATCGATGTAATTCCACATGGTAGGTTTAATCCTAGGTCATTGGTGGCAAAAACAAATAGAGTTACACTTAGTAAATACCCTTGCGCACCCTACTGTATTCCAGGTTTATTCAGTTTAAAATATATATTATATGTATTGCTAAACTAAAAACGAAGAATATAATTTTATAATATATATAATAGTTAAGTATCGGCGAAAGCAAAATGTCAAAAAAGAGAAGAAGGAATAAGATCTAACACGCTTGAACTGCTCAAAAAGGATTTGAATGTTTCTCTAAGAGTAAATGCCTGGTGTGCGGGATTTCCTTCTGGAAAATATAACTTTGAGATGCTTGCGGAGAATATTATTCCAAGGAGGAATAAATCGTGTTTTATTTTTTTTTTTTAACGAGTTACAGTTAAATGAAGGAATTATAAATTTTGTTATCGTATTTGGGCCGGATTGTGATTAATCAAATTTAAATCCAAAATGTTTGCTGAAGTATTGTGAACATTGCATCGATTAGCAAACTGTGGGTCCTAGCTTTCTTGTCAGCTTCACATTTAGGTACTTATATAAAGGCTCGACTCCTTCTCAATATATTACTTGCCTGTAAGTTGACACGTAAACATTATTACTACATATAAACGAGTTTTTCTGATTCTTCATGCAAATAATGTCGTTACCTGGCCCCCTCATATCAATGCATAAAACCAAAGTTAAGTGAAACCAGAAAAAGTTAAAAGTTGCTAAAACTTGGAAGAGAAGCAATTTTAAGTTGAGTTCAAAGGGCCTCAAAGCATTACTTCAGCTGATGGCCTTATTCTGAGACTTTTAGTACGCCCTTTAAACATTTAAATATTGAAGGCAGGGGTCAGTTAGTGACTTAGGAATATTATAATGTTTTCGTTGCGCTTCAGTTAGCACTAACCGCTGGTATCCCATTGTATTATACAACTCAATTACATTATTTTATACATTTTCAGAATCTTGGGATTGGCTCCTAGAAGCCATAATGATTTAATATAGGAAATAAACTCATAGTTGGTCATCTCATGGGCTTCTTTTTTTACTTAATTGTTATAAAACCAAAATGTGAGGATAGAAAAAGAAAACCAATATTTCATATAGCTTATGAAAACCTATTTTACAAAAATATTGTTTGGTTTCTTACTGCATCTGCGGCTTGGGCCTTAAGGCTGCTGACTGTATTCTACTAAAAAATACCCAATCGGACATAGGTGTGAGCTCTCAGGGTAGAGATGCTGTGTTTTCTGAATGTCAGATCAGCTTGATTGTTGAGGCCAACAACATAATGTTAGAAATGCACACTCAGGCTAGAAAATATTGCAATTGACATGCAAACATTCACGTAATTTTTTGCTAATTCTATACTTGCTTGTATAGAACTAGTTCTTAACGAATTAACGACTTTCCTTTGTTTATAATATAGTTATTAATTAGGTTTTACTTACAAGAGAAAATAATCACCTGGAACATAGGAACATTACCAAATTAAAAAAAGTTATATTGTATAAATTGTATTATAGTTTATATAAATTAAAACAAAAAATGGGGTGTGGAATCATCTCGCAACGAGATTACATGCAACAACTGCAGCTTGTTCATGACTTTGCAATTCTCTACGTTGCACATTGCACCTCAGAGCCGAGGCTCCCTTCTCACCTCAGAGGCCCCTTAAAGTTATGACGTATATAATTGGCAAAAAAACTAGACACAGAATGATCTACAAGTGGCCCTAAACTAGGAAAGAAGTCCGAACTGATGTGAGTAGAAGATATTTAATAACACCTTCAGTTCCAGGTCGGAGGACTTTATTAGTTAGCAGCCCCTCGCAAATGACAGTTTATTTTTTCATGGATAACATATGTTTTCATTGTTAATTGTTCATTTGACGATTATGTACGATATACTGTCAAAACATCATTAATTTTCTACCATTATTAAATCTCACCTTTGTAAAATCATATAATAATCTTTATAAAATTATGTTCTTCCTTTTTAGTTTAGCAATATGTATAATATGTATTTTAAACTGAATAAACCTCGAATTCAGCGGGGTGCGCAAGGGTATGTACTAAGTGCAACCCTTTTCGTTTTTGCCACCAATGACCGAGGATAGTAGAAATGTGGAATTAAATTGATGCTCTTGACGATCTCACAATATTATAAAGAGCAAAAGACATCATAACAGTTGGTCTAGATCACCAAGCCTCCAGTTCTCCTCTAAAAAAACAAAATGTGTTCATTTTAGTAGAAAAAGGAACAATTAATCCACAATAACTAGAGCTTTACTAAAGAAAAGTAAAACTACGATATATTTATTTTCATATACTAACCATGAGCTGTCGTTCGATATGCGCCTCTTATAGGGACATCAGAGTCAGCCATTGAAAGAAAGATGCGTTGGAAAGCTTAAAATATTAGAAGTACTTAGCGGAACAAAGAGGGGAGCAGACAGGAACGCAATACTTTCGGTGTATCAAGATCTAATCTCACCCAAGATTGCGGTAGCTTTGTTTACGGCTTCACTCGGACTAATGCTTTAGCCAAACTAGACCCTGTACACCGCACAGGAATACTACTCGGTACAGGAGCCCGACCTTTAGTCTGTGTGTCGAAGCTGGCCTACCACCTCTGTTGTTCAGGGAGCAAAAGCTAGCCGTTAACTACATGACAAAGTTATTCCTACAGAACACGCACCCAACCCATAAATACATTTTCCAATCTAACTTTGCAGAAAGATTTAACAAAAAAGGAATTCTACGATGCCACTGTCAGATAGGATGGCCATTGCATTAGATAAACTAAGGCAAAATTAACTGAAAAGGAAATGGGAGTGTTCCCTTGGCCATATAAAAACCAACTTAAACCTTCAACTCAAAATTTCGAAAAGGAACTCATCACCAGAACAATACAATCCGTTCCCTACCTCATCACCAGAACAATACAATCCGTTCCCTACCTCATCACCAGAACAATGGAACAATACAATCCGTTCCCTACCTCATCACCAGAACAATGGAACAATACAATCCGTTCCCTACCTCATCACCAGAACAATGGAACAATACAATCCGTTCCCTACCTCATCACCAGAACAATACAATCCGTTCCCTACCTCATCACCAGAACAATGGAACAATACAATCCGTTCCCTACCTCATCACTTGTCAATATTCCTCGATTTTTCTGAATCAGGCACATCAACGAGATCCGTCTTTGTAACCACAAATATTATTATTATTACATGGGCTGCAGACCATGAAGGTCTAAGTCCTCGCGCAGTGTATTAGGAAATACAGTTCCACCCATTGGCTAACGGGCCTCACAAATGCCCGGGGGAGGCTGTGAGTCAAGTTTGTATAAATTTAATGCTTGTAAATCCCGGATGGGGCCGGGCTCGCAACCTCAGGGTTGGTAGAAAGGCGCGTTGCCACGCTGATACCGCTGATACCTCTGATACAGCTGCCCCAAAATACTACCCGCAAACATAATTTTTTCCGATACCTCTAAACCATGAAAAAAAAACGTGAATTAATGAATTGCATTACGTATAGGGAACAAAAATCTACATTAATACAACCTTTTTCTACCATTGGTACTTGAAGGTGTTCAAGTGAGATCTGAGGTTTTAGGTGACCGTTAAGTAAAGAACTCCCAGATGATTGAAAATGGATAACAAATAATAATATTTTAATTATCAATTAGAATTAGTTAATTAATTTCAATCAGAATCAGTAAAAAATAGTAATAATTATGGTATATAATGAAAAAATAGTAGGGGAAGGGGAGGGAATAAAAGATATATGATAAAATAAAGACATATAAAATGATAAAGATATATAATATAATAAATATGTATAATATAATCAAGACAGATAAAACATATATTACATCAACATTGTAGTATATATGTATACTGCAAAGATTAATGCAATCAAAATGGCACTAAGATAGAACTTACCAATTAAAAATGTGGTGATCATTTCAGAATCACTGAGTGTCTTCTAGCCTTGAAGTGCGTCCGGACTACCCTCTACTTCATTGTATTTTATAACTTTTAAAAAATTTGTATTACGGTGGAAAAATCAATACAATTTATTTGGTAACCTGATCATGATTGGAGGTAATGAAATGGCTTATATGGCAGCAAAAGGAGTGTTTACCCTTCCTAGACGCGGTAAAACCTTTTTTGCGTCGGTGCTCGCAGACCTGAGAGAGGCCATATTACAGGAGCGAAAGGCACTGTGGGAGAGCAGCCTACCAAATAAATTGAAGACAATAAAGTGAAATGTTACAGCATGGAGCAGCTCCAGCCGCAGCAACCGCAGACAGAAAGTTGTATTGACGGAGGTTAACAAAAGGGCACGCACTCCTACTTGATTACTAAGGAGGATCCACCCGAGTCCCAGAAATGTAATAAAAGTTCCAACAATAACTCATACCTTGGAACAGTGTGTTTTCCAAGATATGAGTGT
>NW_027110347.1:358025-360102 GCF_000696795.3 Halyomorpha halys
CACCATCCCTACGATTTAAAAATTCAAGATAAGAATTACTGTTCAGTTGATTACGTCCAAAGACCAATTTGACTACGGACTGAGAGGCATATAATAAGAGTGAAAACTTTTGACTCTAAGGACATTTTTATTTTATTTTTTACTTAGAATTGTGGAATTTATAGCGATGAGGAAAAGTAAGGGCAATTATAGCCATTGTGAAAAATTTCGAATAAGAGTTTGCGGTGAAAATGAATATTTTGTGGCCCCTTTAGTCCAAAAACCTAGTATTTTTTTTACGAGGGTCGGTGGAAGTCTTCAAAAGACACGGATATGCCCGTACCTATCCGGGTGTGGGATTTTTACCCACTAAAACCAGCAGTGTTAATTGGATTCTTAACGTCTAGAGTAATAATTGCTGCATAAAACGTAACACCTCTTCTCCACCTTGCTTCTGTAATTGTTGTACAGACCATTTCGACTAGCAATCCAACAGCATCTATTGTGTGTGTGAGAGCCTATGTGGCAACATCTTTTTCTATAAAATCGACCTACAAAAAGGGCTTATAATATAATATCGATATTTTTTTTACATTTCTGGCTCAGTACAACTTTTCTCTACTTTCGGTAAAATACAAATTTAAAAAAAAAACAACTCAACTATTGATTCATGGATGGATAAAAATATAAACATCTTTCTTATTCTGTCTTATTTTTGATAATACTAATGCTTAGTACTTTTATTTATTTTGATTATTAATTAATTTTATTATTTTTTGAGGTTACAGATGCTCAGAATGACTTTGAATTCAATTATCAAAAATAATATTGGATAACTTTGCTAGGTTTTTACACAATTAAAGTATCAATTTGTTTTCCATTATAGTTTATCAGTTTACTTACTAGTACTGACAAAAGTATTATTTTTATATTTATAGAAAACCTTGGACCCTTTGATATTGTATATTTGAAATCATTTCGTAAAGCCCATCCACGATCCTGGTAGGTCTATAACCACTCTAATTAATATTAAGGTATTGATTTTATTTAGGCAATTGATTGATGATAGTGACGAAGTGGTCCGGTCAACGTAAACAAGATTACATTGTGTAATCAAGTATATCATTCAACATGTTTAAAATTGTTAGCGGAGTCATCTCAAATGTCAAATTAAATATTTATAATATTATAAATGTTTTTAAAATTGGTCACGAAGTTGTGTAGTTAGCTTTGAGCTTTGAGAAGAGAGACCGCTTTGGAATGGATCGAAATTAAAATTGAAAGGAGCCCCCCAATGGGGCAGAGATAATAACACACGTCCCCGTATACAGTCGCTACCTGCCTCGAATACAGTCCTGTCTGCTTTTTATACCGAGCCTTGCTTACGAATAAAAAAATTAACTTGAGAGCTGAGCTCATTCCGACCTGCACGGTTTTCGAAATGAGCGGAAGCGTCCGGGAACCGATTAGACCCAAAGTCACTCGTGGAAATGGTAATGGAATGGATACCAAAGGTTTGTAGCCCTTGACTTCGAGTTGATGTACACTAGCTTGTAATATATGCACATCATATTAAATCAATATTACCTTGTGTTGCTATTTTGAGGGCTTTACTTTACTGAAAGTGTGATAAGGTTCCAAGTAGACAGCCACCTATAGGTCTATCTTAATGATGTATCGGTTAGGAATAACAGTTATAAAATGAATGAAGGCTTCTCATTCTAAAATGCGAATTTAATCTAGGAAAGGGAGCATAACGGTTGGAAATTGATTCTATTCATCTTTCACCAATAAAGCCAAATACATTTTTATTTCCAGCATCAAAACTAAGCTTCTCTATTTTCGGTAGCTACATAGCCGGATTGTAAAATATAGATTACAGCTGCATAGCTATCTTGTTGATTGTCACTTCATGATATTCACCAAAACAGATCTATTTGTCAAGTCAGGAGTTTAAAAAAAATAAATAAATACAACTTTGAAATGGTTTTATATTTAATTAAAAAGTATATATAATAATATTATCTTAGCCAAAGAGGAATATGGAATAGCTCTTGCCCTAAAGTATATATAATAATATTATCTTAGCCAAAGAGGA
>NW_027110347.1:360552-364992 GCF_000696795.3 Halyomorpha halys
AAAGTATATATAATAATATTATCTTAGCCAAAGAGGAATATGGAATAGCTCTTGCCCTAAAGTATATATAATAATATTATCTTAGCCAAAGAGGAATATGGAATAGCTCTTGCCCTAAAGGGAGAGAAATGTTTGTCTTTAAATCAATAAAATTTCCTCTTATATTTTTGTTTCCATTCAACAAATATTATACTAAATTTAAATTTTTTTAAAACTTTCCTGCTCCCCCTTCTTGTGTATTTAAGCTATTTACAGGTTAAGCAAACATCTTTTTGTAGAGTACGACGACGCAGAAAAAGTTCTGTTTGAATTATTAGGCTTGATGAGAGGAAGAAATACAAGAGTTGGGCATTGTTCAATAGAGGGTGAGAGAAGAAGGTTGTGTTACCGCAACTATATTGGGCTGCTAAATAAGGTTATAAATCCTTATCAGATCTAGAATTTTATGGAAAAATAAGTAAATATCGATAATTTTTAAAAATTATCTTAGAAAATTAGGGATTTAGTTGTTTTATACATTATTTTGGAACACTTCTCTTATTTACTTATCAATCAAGTGTGTCTTAATTCGTTTACTAAAATATATCTTAAAAAGAGTTTTTTTTTTATACGTACATTCTTGACCAGTGATATCTACCTATATTTTTTTTTTTCTAAGAATTCGTAGAATTTTTAACGACTGTAAACTAACAAAACTTTCAGCAACAATATAGTTCTTATTTAAATCAAAAATTATCGTAAGAAAAAAAATATTCCGAACGTCTGCAACACATTTTTCGAATGAATTTTGGATTTGAAGGGATAGTTGCTCACTAATCTCTTTGTAGGGATTTTCGTTCACTAATTTGTTTGCAGAGATAGTTACTCACTAATCTGTTTGCAGGGATAGTTGCTTACTAATCTGTTTGAAGGGATAGTTGCTCACTGATCTCTTTGCAGAGATTTTCGCTCACTAACCTGTTTGCAGGGATAGTTACTCACTAATCTGTTTGAAGGGATAGTTGCTTACTAATTTTTTTCGTTTGAAAATATCATCCAACGATTATTTTTTTTATGACATGAGATACTAAATATTTTCATAGCAACACATTAAAGTTTGAAATTAATAACTTAGTCAAAGTTAGTACTTCAGTGAACTATTGCTTCTAGACTGCTAATGAAGACCTATTTTGCGAAATCAATACACAAACTTCGTCAATGATTACAATTAATTTGAATTCCATTGTTAGGATAGAGAATATCCTCTGCGAGCTTATAATCAATTGCAACTGTTCTCTGATCTTGTATTAAATAAACTTACAGAAGCAAATAGAGGCAGAGGCAAAGTTTTATTGATTTCGGGATTGAGTATTGATGCGGGATGAAAAGGTCGGAAAGGTTATTGATAACAATCAGGCTCATTAATTAGCCTTATATACCTTTAATTACAATTTTATATAAGATTATTAACTTACTGACGTCACTACTTTCGCCTTTGAAAAAAAAAATGCTAGAAATAATAAAGAATGTGCTCAGAATGTCCTGAACCATGTGCATAGAATCTGGGATGCTAATACAATGACTATGTTGATCTCCGCTGCGAACCTTTTATTTGTAGAATTCCTCTTTTGAGAAATTCTTCGAGGTGCCCTAAAACGCCCTATTCCACCGATTCTAGATCATCTTACCAAGGTAATTTATAATCTCTTCAAAGATATGTGTAAAGAAGATATCGCCCATCGAGAATGAATGAGGCACATGTAAAATATTTTTAACATCGCTATTTTTTATAGTTGGACATTATCGTCCAAATGACCCTCAGACATCAGACCAAACCGTTGGACCTTATCGTTCTAACGACCCTCAGGCATCAGACCAAATAGTTGGACCTTATCGTCCAAATGACCATCAGGCATCAGACCTAACAGTTGGACCTTATCGTCCTAACGACCCTCAGTCATCAGACCAAACAGTAGGACCTTATCGTCCAAATGACCCTCAGACATCAGACCAAACCGTTGGACCTTATCGTCCTAACGACCCTCAGTCATCAGACCAAACAGTTGGACCTTATCGTCCAAACGACCCTCAGGCATCAGACCAAATCGATAGGCATAATAAAGTGCTACTAGCAATAGGTTTAAATCTATGAATATAATAAGCAAAATGTTATATGAAATATAAACTGCACGTATATAGTAAAAAACAAAGAGGAGTGATTAATAGTTTTCCGTTTGTTCTTCTGAGAGATTTTTTGGTGGGTAATCGCTTAATATTTTTCCGAGTCTGCCTTTGCACAATAATGAATCCCTTTGTATTTCCAGGTCTGCCTTTGGAGAATGATGAATCCCTTTGTATTTCCAGCACGTATTGCCTCATCTAACCATAATCGAGATCAAAAGGTTCCATCATGACCTTTTCTTTGGTTCGTAAAGGTTATTACAATATGTATTTACCTCCACGTCTCCAGGTTTATCCGATATGAATGTTGAAATAAAATATATAAAATTGTTGAGCAAATTAGTATGTAAGTTAAGCTCCCCAAACAGTTTTTTAGACATCGGTTTTTTTATCGATAAATTGTGTTACTCTCCAGATTAGATATTGTAGAATACAATGTTCTCCATCACCTCTGGAATGGTTAAGCTAAGCCTTGGCCAAGATCTTAAAGTATTTTAATCTTGAACTTTTTATTTTTTTTCGCGCGTATAGATATAGTAATCAATATGAAACAAAATTTAGTTGCTCAAGAATGATAGTAATGTGAACACAAATTCATTTTGCTGTAATAATTTAGTTAATGATGTACATCATAATAGTACCTCACATTTATAAATAACACTTACTTACCTAGGATTATTCTACATTATTTTAAAAGTGTTTTTGTTTCAGTCAGAGATAGAGATAAATTTTTAGGATGAAAATTCCATAACGGTCTGGTAAATAAAAATCTATATCAAAAACGCTTTTGAAAATACAATAAGTATACTTCGATTCGAAAATATATTTCAATGACCCACATCTCCGAGGTAAAGAATTGTTCCTGCCTTAGCCAGAAGTATAGATAGCTGTGTCCTAGCCCAATTATCATAGAAATTACACATTTATAAAAAATATTAATCACAACTTTAGCCCAAGGAAAAATGTTTCTTCCTATTCTCCTATTGTTAGGAAATATTGACTCACATTTACTAATAACTATGAACTTTACCTACTACATTAAAGATAGTCTTCAAATTTTTGGTTTGCTAAGACAGAGGGATGTTTGAGATTTTAAACAATTCATAAACTATTTGTTTAAAAAAATGGATTTAACAAATATAATAATTTATTGCTAAAGTTTTTAAGCTTTCCAATCGTAGAATTAATATTCTAGACCCTTTGTCGTGTACATAATATTTCGCAGTTGGTGAACTCAAAATAATTCGCTTACAGAAGAGGATATGGATGGAAGCTTTTAAATGCAAGCATAAAGATAATTCCCCACTGCAGCTATTCGCTACACTGCATTCCAAGCTTTAATGCATTAAACTCTCTGCTTTTTTGACAATAACCGAGAATGCTATATTATTATAATATTGATTTCTAATGCTCCAAACGTTTTATGTAATATTTTCTGACTATATGTGAATATATATATATATATATATATATACACACACACACACACACACACACACACACACACACACATATATATGTGTTATACACATATAGTTCTACTACTTGGTAGTTTCTCTACATCCTTTAACATATCATTATGTCATTATGATCAAATTTACTGGTTGTATTTTTTTTATACAGTTGTAAATATAAATAAATAAATTTAAAAAAAAAAATCTTCAAAAGACACGGATAGGCATATAGGATACCTTTGCATGTGTGTGGGATTTTTACCCACTAAAACCACCGCCCTACACCTGTTAAGTCCTCTCCACGGGACCACCACTAGGCATTACTTAATGGAGGGAAATGACTGAGTGCCGCCTCGCATTCTTCGAATGGTTTTCGCGTTTCTATGCTAGAACGTTTAAATGCTGTAGAAGAAGAACAAGGAGAACCAGCGGGGGACGTCCACCAATTTCTAAGATAGTGGACTCGAGGAGAGGGGAAAGCTTCAAATACTGAGAACCAGAATGAGGGATCTCTGTCGATAGGAGATGACAGCTCTCAGCTGTCGGAAACGGAAGAAATCTACGACATCATAAATGATAAGAAGCTCAAGATAGTGTGGAAATCGAGGACATCCAAACCCATAAAGGTGGTATACACGAGGTATGGAGAGAGCTTCGTCAACACCATATGGTCGCAACCGGCATATTTTGGCACGAGAAGACCAAATATGCCACGAGGATGGTCGAGACCCTACAAGATGAAGAACGGCAAAAGGAGGTCGCTCTCGCCCACCACCAAGGGAAACCAACCACCGCGGGGTGAGTGAGACGGTGCAAACTCTCAAGC
>NW_027110347.1:366223-372826 GCF_000696795.3 Halyomorpha halys
CCTCTTCAGACAGGTGGCTATGGCTCACCAAGTCCTCTTCAGACAGGAACTGGAGGGGGATATGGTCAGTCACGGGATGACCATCCGAACGTTATGGGAGCTAGAGGGCGGATCGAACGAGAGAAACAGCGAATTTGAATCTCCGCGGGGGAAATATTAAAATTAGGACGGTTGTGAATCGTAGGATAGGGTCCAATAGGAACAAAGAATCTCTGCGTTATTAGAGGCCATTCCGGGTGATCACAATCAGGGAACACAATGTAGTCACAATAGAAAGCATGCAAGAACCGAGAAAAAAGCGTACGGTTTATGTTGAACCAACATTGGCAAAATGTATATGTAGAGGATTAAGGAGTCAAATAAATCACTATACGAAGCAGAGTTGGGGAAATATTATTCGAATGACGAAAGACGAATGATTTTTTATTCGTGAATTTTCTACTCGAATAATCAATTATTCGCACAAAACATATGATTAACTATCCGAATACTTTTTCATTTGTCATTATTTTACACGAACAATCAATTATTTGGGGAAAACAAATCGAATAACCATTTGAATACTTTTATATTCGTCCATTTTATAGAAAAATAATCTCTTATTCCAAAAAATTAAATGACTAACCATCTGAATACGTTTGTATTTGTATAAAGACGACATTATTCGTCTTACAGCTACGTCTTACTACTACATAAAATTGATTTTATGATCGCGTACCGATTTAATTATCGCGATCTTAAAATCGATAGTATTTTCATATTCTACATATCTCAAAACATGAAGGTTCCCTAACTTGTTGGAAATCAAGAAAGTTTAAATAAATTGATAGGCAATCTTAAAATCGATAGCATTTTAATTTTTGGCATATATTGAAACATAAAAGAGACCCTAACATGTTAGAAATCAGAAAAGTGATCATATAAATCGATGAGCGATCACAAAATCTATATCATTTTCATATTCTGCATTCCTCAAAACGTATAAAGGGACCGTAACATGTAAAGAAATCAAGAAAGTTAAAATAAATCGATACGCTATGTTAAAATTAATAGCATTTTCATAATCTGCATATCCGCAAACCTAAAAATTGGCCCCTATGTATTAGAAATTAAAATAAATCGATATGGGATCTTAAAATAGATAACATTTTCATTTTGTACTATTGTATTTTGTATGTTTGTATTTTGTACTCCACAGTAGTTTGCATATATATATATATGCATGTATGACAGTTAAGTGACAGTGAGAAGAGACTTGATAAAAAAAGGTAAAAGGTAGAAGAACACTCTGTGAACGACGAAACATTACAGACTTTATTGGGTCGAGTACCTGTATAAACAGGTATACATCTTGATCAGCTGATCCAGTCGATCACCTGACGGCCTTTATCAGCTGACATCTCTCTCAGGCCATAACACCAAGACTGTAAACAAATATTTGTGTTTTTTTTTTGCGATTTAAGAAAAACAAATCACGATTTCCCAAGGATTTAACTACTGCTTTTTATACCCAACCAATTAGGATAGACTTTGCTAATTTTCTTTCTGAAAACATTGAGTTCCTATACCAAATCCATTTTTATTAGGATCTGGAATTTTAATAATAAATTACAAATATCGTCAGTTAATTATGGGGTATTAAAAAAATTCTGAAAAAATTTGAATATGCAACCACATATTACATGTACAAGTTAATGACATATTCGGTACTTTTTACCATTGCAAAGACAGTGTTAGAATTTGACCAAGTCCAAACTAGAGGCATCGTTTAATATCTTGTACCTTTATAGATGGCTTTATTTTAATAATAAAACAAATAGTTTACATTTTTATATCACAAAGAGTTATTATTTTTTTTGCTGTACTCCCTAAAACTTTCTCTGTTTTATATTGAAATTTGCCACTTCGACTCTCATAAAATATTCCTATGTAACTATCAGATAGAACATCTCATATTGATATATCATTTCCAGGTGTGAAGGAGCCCTTTGTCTGTTGCTTGTCTCGATCCTCTCTTTCAAATCTCTTTCCAAATATACTCCCTCTCCACCTCCTTCAGGAAGATCCTGTCCTCCCCCACCTTCTCATATTACACATCAATATATCTTTATGCTAGAGATATCAATTCTTCTGGATTCTAGAGCAATAGCTGAACAAAACTGTAGAAGGACATTTTAGGAAATAAGTTGTACACAGTAGTTTGTAGAAAGTAGTTGTACCTATTTCATATTCTCTATGCCTACGTGGTTAGTTATATCTTACATTACACTGCGGTCTCGTTTCCGTAACTTAGTGAAATTTTCAGAAACGCAAGTAGCAACGAAGATATGCGATTTTTTTTTTAATCATTGTCAAAAAAGATAATTATGTATGTATATCTATTGTATTTATAGTTACACCTTTAAATAAATAGATAATTATGTATATATATCTTTTATACTTATAGTTACACCTTTAAATAAATAGCTAATTATTTATCTATAGCTATTATAGTTATTGTTTCACCTTTGAAATAAAAAAAAGCTATTTTTTAGAAAATATAAATGATTTTTTAAGAAAATTATAAAATGATAGAAGAGCAGCTTTGGATGATTTCACTCCATAATGAAAATTAGCCTTTTTAATTTATATAAATTCTTCAACTGCTGTGATTCCATGAGGTTTTCCCGCTGTGCGACACCTGTGGCCAAGACAGGAGATATTGATAGCATCCCTTTATTGATAGCTCCCTCGTAAGAAGCCAGCCTTCTCTGGATCAGCGGAATAAATCCTAACAAAGTAGCAAATTTAAATTACAAAAAAAATCATACTTTTCAGGAACTTTATGAGGGACAACGTGCCCATTTTTTGAATTAATAAAGGACAACAGAATGATCTACATTATAACTTTTTTATATTTCATAATAAAAGTATTTTTTCTCTAAGTTATTATGTAAGGTATTTATTTGTTATAATTTGAGCTATTTTACAAAACAAAACATGGTTTACTTTATTTTAGTTACATGAAAGATTAATTTAAACAAAAGGCACAGCTTCATTTCGATAGGCTTACAGAGAAGTGCCTGTTTTGTTATTTACATTTTTACTTTGTTTTAAATGAACTTTAGCATAAACTGAAAATGCAATATTGGTTGGTTAGTGTAGCCAGCCAGCGCCAACTTCTGATTCCATCTTATCGGGACGATGGTAGCCTAGGCTTGAGTCTCATTTCCGCTTGACATACATCTGCAGTGCAGGGGAGATCTTAGCAATGATGTAGTATGGTAGAGATTGTCCACACGCTGGTAGTGGACCCAAAAATCCAACTTTGTCAATGAACTATAAAAAATAACGGTAATTTTACATTAAACCTGGCATACTCGATTTCCGTCGTTGTATACCTTATACTGTTATTATTATACTATTAAAGCTTTCAACTTTCTCTGACTATCACACAAAAGGGCTAATCGAACCCTAAACGGATCATTTTCATGGGAACAGAAAAAGAGTTTACCAAGCATAAGGATCAAACTGATTCTATTAATTACCTCTATGAAGAGTATAAAGTTACTCTTAATAACATATAACGTGCGGTAGTTCGCTGTATAGGCGTCTATGTAGAGGGTGGTGTGCGGACTCATAGCTGATAGCAGCGCGAACTATCAGTGAATCCAGATAGCTAGGCAGTTCTGCAAAGAAATCAAAATTGCATTGTTTACATGATGTTATTACCGTTGCCTTCACTATCATCCTTTCAACGAGAAACAAACCCATACTAATAACTTACAAATTAAAAAAAAAGGTTGGCTATTGGGTTAGGTTACATTATGAAACAGTAATTCAGACTATCGATATTGAATGAATAATATCAGTTATATAACAGTAATTCAGACTATAGATAGTGAATGGAAAATATCGGTTATACGACTTTATATTTCTGATGGAGTGATGTTCAGTGAAGTTTTTATCTACTTTATTTGTCATGCATCCTCTCTCTTCCTTTGCCTGGGCGAGTGTTTAAAATTAGTTACTCATGTTGAAGTTGAAAAAGTAACAATGTTTTGAGCTCTGGAAGATATTTTGTTTTTATTACTACTTTCATCACCTGACTACAAATACTAGTTAGTTGTTTTGCCCACAGAACAGGAGCTGGATGTGCTGAATTATTTATACTATCATTTAATGTATTATGATTTCCAATCATCTTCCTTAAACAGTGTACAATGTAAATTATACATTGTTTAAGATATGAAAAAAAATACTAAGTTTTAGCATTAGCTTTCATATTACTTAAAGTTTTATTTCCGCTTATATAAAAACAACAAGAATTGAAGATGAATTCGGACGCCCCTCACATCCAAATGTCAAAGTAGGTGTTTCACAGAACGATTTTATCAAACTTCAGTTAAGTATTTCACTTGGACGTATTTTATTGGATTTTACTTCAAGTACGATTTGTAGAAAAAAAGGTAGTATTCATTTTAAATTATGTTCCCTCATGTAACTTTATTAATTTATGTTTGTTTTCTGTTTTTAAAGGGATCGAAAAAAAAGAATATTAATTATTTATTATTCGCTTTTATCCAACTATTATTATAGAGTGCACCACAATTTCGCTCATTTGAAAAAAATGAATGCACTTTAAAATGGAATCAAATGACAAACCATTAAAGGAAAAGCCGCATAAAGATTAAAATGGAATCAAAAGACAAATCATGAAAGAAAAACCCGAAGATCGATTGAAAAAAACAAAATTTCAACATGACCAAGTCCAGTTAGTCAATTTGTGATTAAGTGAGAGGAATTTAAAATTTCCAAACCCATACGAAATAGAACAAATGAAGTACTTACAAAAATGCTTCGTCTTATCGTTCTTCGAAAAAAAAACTATTTATTACTTGGGTTTTTTAAAAAACTATAATTTCTTTGAAAAATATAATACTATTTTGACTTTTAAAATGAGTGCCTTTCTGTCACAGTAGTTGAGTAGTCCCACTTAATGAATTCCTACAATACTTACTTAGTCAATTATTTAATTAGAAAATAAAAGTTGGAACTGATCCTTCCTCGACGGAAGGAGGGGAAGGCGGGAAGGGGGGGGGAAGGAGCCCCTAATCGGGACCACCAACAGCTTGCTTTTCCTAACTTCCGCCGCGTTTATCTCCATCCCCCTTTCCCCCATCCCTATCCTCAGTCTGTTCTTTACTTCCATTCGTTATTCTTATCTAATAATAAATAGCTTTCTCTAAGCAAATTCATCTTAGTAGTTTTAAGTAGAAAATAACAACTAAAAACTACCAGGAGTGTAAACTTTTATAGTTGAAGATTAGAATTTTGAATAAATGAGAATCGCCTTTTTTAAATTTTTTAAGCGGCAGAATTTATTAATTTCCAAGAATGCTTTCAGAGCGAAGTACTAATCATTAACCGTTTAAGTCCTTTCCAAGCTCGATTCATATTTAATAAAATTGGTTTTGAGAACACTATCAAAATCATAATTCTAGGGGAAGTCGTTATGAGATAAGTCGGTTCCTTATAACTGAACTTTCCGTAGCAGCTTCTATTTCTTCTTAGCTGATCCATAACTTAAAATAATACTTGCTTCTTAGAGGATAAGTTGAAAATTAAAATTCGTATAGTTTTCGGTCATTCAATTCTGAACTGTATCCAAAGGAGTCATCAATACCGTAAGGTGGGGTGCTAATGATACAGTTGGGGTAATTAAGATATGTCGTCGAAACGTTCTGGTGCGCTTGTTAAAGGTACAATAGCTGTATGTTGTTTGAGTTCCTTTAAAGGTTGCGCTAGCTGTACTAACAGTCGCATTCGCATAATTCCCTGATCGTGAGGATTTTTTTGTAATTTCACAACAACACAACATTCGTCATAATGTTCCGAGTCTTCGTGGGTTGGGAGCAATTTTCCTTGTTTTTAATATTATACTGAAATAGTTCTCGATTATATATTTCAGAAAATTTTATTACATGATTTCATAATAATAAAATATCAAAACATTGGTAGGGCTTTAGTAAACCCGCTGTGTAACATTTACCATCCCCCCCCCAGGTGATTATGGTAAAAATTTGATCATTTTTTTATTTACTGGAATATATATTTTTTTTTTATTTGTTTACCCACATTTTTTTATTGGTCCTGGGATAGGATGCACTTTGTGTTTCTGAGATGCAACCTAGACCGAAAAATAAATATTTTACCAACCAAGAAAAGGTGTTTTATGTACCCTCTTATCAGGCAATTCATTCTGCGAAATCAATACCATTTTAAATCAACATTTTCTTCAATTGGGAAATTTATTGAATCAATCAAATTATTGAACAATATTTTTTCTACGACCTGAAGCCTTCTAGAACCTCCAAGGAGTGAAAATAACGGGTGGTAAAAACAATTATATACTTCAATACCATGATAAAAAAGGGTGTACCATAGGAACCCGCATTGCAGAACATGGTACAAATATAGATTGATATGTTTAAATATATACTGAACATTTTGTTTTTTTCAATGATGAAAGTGAAGCCTGATAGTTCATAATTAAGGGAAAAAGTTTCTATTGCAAAAGTGCAAACGTATATTTGGTTTAGGAATAAAAATATTTAAAACTGT
>NW_027110347.1:372930-373549 GCF_000696795.3 Halyomorpha halys
CACTCATACTGACAGCTCTGAGTGAGAACATCGCTCGGTAAATTCTGTAGGGATAAGAACGGATAATGAGATGTATGTAGGTGGTAGGAATTTATGGACCTTGTATAGCAGTCCTGGGTGCAAGACTCGATCAAAAGTCTGTTACTAATAACTTAAATAAAAAAAAAGGTTTTATTGGGTTAGGCCGGATTATAAAACAGTAATTCACGCTATAGATAATGAATGGATAATGTCGTTTATAGAACAGTAATTCACGCCATAGATAATGAATGGATAATGTCGGTTATATAACAGTAATCGGTTATACGATTTTACATTCCTGTAAAAATTCTACATGGAGTTCATTGAAGTTTTTTTCTACTTTCTTTATCATGTATCCTCTCTCTTCCTTCGCCTGGGTGGGTGTATAAAAATAGTTACTCATGTTGAAGTTGAAAAATTAACGTTGTTCTGAGCTCTGGAAGATATCTTGTTTTTATTACTACATTCATCACCTGACTACAACTACTAGTTAGTTGTTTTGTCCACAGAACAGGAGCTGGATGTGCTGAATTATTTATACTATCATTTAATGTATTATGATTTCCAATCATCTTCCTTAAACAGTGTACAATGTAAA
>NW_027110347.1:373599-374735 GCF_000696795.3 Halyomorpha halys
CCACAGAACAGGAGCTGGATGTGCTGAATTATTTATACTATCATTTAATGTATTATGATTTCCAATCATCTTCCTTAAACAGTGTACAATGTAAATTATACATTGTATAAGATATGAAAAAAAAATAAATACTAAACTTTAACATTACCTTTCATATTACTTCAATTTTTCTTTCCGCTTATATAAAAACAACAAGAATTGAAGATGAATTCGGACGCCCCTCACATCCAAATGTCAAAGTAGGTGTTTCACAGAACGATTTTATCAAACTTCAGTTAAGTATTTCACTTGGACGTATTTTATTGGATTTTACTTCAAGTACGATTTGTAGAAAAAAGGTAGTATTCATTTTAAATTATGTTCCCTCATGTAACTTTATTAATTTATGTTTGTTTTCTGTTTTTAAAGGGATCGAAAAAAAGAATATTAATTATTTATTATTCGCTTTTATCCAACTATTATTATAGAGTGCACCACAATTTCACTCATTTGAAAAAAAATGAATGTACTTTAAAATGGAATCAAATGACAAACCATTAAAGGAAAAGCCGCATAAAGATTAAAATGGAATCAAAAGACAAATCATGAAAGAAAAACCCGAAGATCGATTGAAAAAAACAAAATTTCAACATGACCAAGTCCAGTTAGTCAATTTGTGATTAAGTGAGAGGAATTTAAAATTTCCAAACCCATACGAAATAGAACAAATGAAGTACTTACAAAAATGCTTCGTCTTATCGTTCTTCGAAAAAAAAACTATTTATTACTTGGGTTTTTTAAAAAACTATAATTTCTTTGAAAAATATAATACTATTTTGACTTTTAAAATGAGTGCCTTTCTGTCACAGTAGTTGAGTAGTCCCACTTAATGAATTCCTACAATACTTACTTAGTCAATTATTTAATTAGAAAATAAAAGTTGGAACTGATCCTTCCTCGACGGAAGGAGGGGAAGGCGGGAAGGGGGGGGGAAGGAGCCCCTAATCGGGACCACCAACAGCTTGCTTTTCCTAACTTCCGCCGCGTTTATCTCCACCCCTCCCCCCATCCCTATCCTCAGTCTGTTCTTTACTTCCATTCGTTATTCTTATCTAATAATAAATAGCTTTCTCTAAGCAAATTCATCTTAGTAGTTT
>NW_027110347.1:374785-376752 GCF_000696795.3 Halyomorpha halys
ATTATAGGATAAATATATTTGTAGATACATGGAAGCAATTATATGATAAGTACAAAATCTTCCGAGTACATAGAGCAAAAAAGGCCCACACTATTGAGAAAGTAGGTACAAAACTTTTAATACTTCTAGGTTTCAGAATGTTTTCGTTTCTTTTATTTGATTAAAAAATGAAATACATAGATGTGAATAATAAAAGATGTAAGAATAGGTTCTCTAGTTACGATGAACGCATGGGAAACAGGCAGGGTCCGATAAGTAAGAGTAACGTTTTCACATTAATATCTTTTTTTCATATAAGCTATTTAAGAATAAGCTTTTAGTAAAGTAATCGAATGGTACAGACCCATGTATAAATATTTATTTTAAAACTGTCTACCTCTTCTATAGTAAAACTTAATTTTAAGGAGTTTTTAATTGTTATAATGATCTTTCCTTTTATATTATATTGTACTAGAGCACGCATTAATTTTGAAATATTTTTTAGCATGGTTCGTTCTTATATAGGCACAGCTGAACCTGTACCGACCGGTTTATATAAACAGTGACTATATGAGAACCCTCAGTCTCTGCCGCCGGGTTAGAAATGTCCTTCACCATAATCATCAAAACACTTTCACGAGTCCCAGATAAGGAATAAAATGTACCTATGGAGGTGCACCCATGAAGAGGCATAGAGCATGGTGTCAGGCAGCGCCACAACTGATGGTTGGTGCTGCTGCAGTAGGAGCTCGCTTTCAGCCCTTCGGTTATGCACTTCTGACATTATGACCAGCTGAGTCAGAAATGTATGCAAATATGTTGGTTATCATTTCTACTAGCGTCTTCAACAAATTGCCGCCGGGTGAGAGTACTCTTTTTTCCTCTGGTGGTTTCTTGTTCTTCATCTTGGTCTATTCTCCATTGGTCTTGATTCTCGGATGAGGAGAGACATGCTACTACCCTTGCTACTAGGAAGCTAAAAGCACTCGCAAGGGGGTGGGGGCACCACACTGCCCTTTACTTTACTAATTCAATATCTATGTTTAGTCAAGGCTAGATCACTGGGTGGCAAAGAAATGTCACTTCACAACTTTTAGACGAACCTGAAAGTGGGAGCCAGAAACCTCTTTGACATAACATAGAGAGCACTGCCCAGTAGATGGAACCTCCTTAACTACTGCTGACACGTCACTAATGAATTGATGATCTTTAAATATATTATTAAGTGAAAATAAATTATAGCTTTCGACGACCATATTTTACTCAAAAATAAATTTTACTGAAAGATGAAATTATTTTAATGAAGGAAGGCAAGCGGGCAAGAAATGAAATTGATTTCCTTCCTCGCTGGCGATCTGACAGCCCTGACAGCCCTGATGAAACCCTTCAATGTGGGGCGAAACGTTGGCTCGTAATTAATAGTTTTATGACAATTTGAGTTTTTCTTGACCGCACCCGTACTAGTTTCCTTATATTATCACACGCGGTCAACCATTGATCTTTAAACTTAAATTTTTATGTTTTAATAAATGTGATTAGTCATTTTAAGATACAATACAATCTACGAAAATAGCAAAAGCAGGAAGAAAGAACTTTGTCAAGAAAATACTCCTGGGGATAGTGTGGGGAAAATACTCCTGGGAATGGTGAAGAAAATGTTGTAAATGAAATTTGGTAAAATTAATACTACATCATCTGGGTCAACTCCAACCAGCCTTTTCGATTCCACCTTTTTAACATGTTATTTAACAAGTTTTCGATTAATATTTTGTAGTTTCTCTTCCAGAAAGTGACAAAAATTAGGGAATTGAAATTTCAAAAAAAATTTAAGACTATAAGATATCTATTAAATATTGTTTTCCTTGGAACCTTTGAAATCAGACTTGAGTTAAATGAATCGAAATCTCGTAAGAAGTCATCCATGCTGTGTGGTAAAGGAAAACCCTGTGGTTTTTATAGGAAAGAGCACATTCAGATACAAATCTTTT
>NW_027110347.1:377967-378889 GCF_000696795.3 Halyomorpha halys
TGTATTAATGAATTCTTCAAGTGGGCATCAATGACCGAAGAACAAGATTTATTGTGTTCAGGTTTGAAGGACACACACATATTCATAAAAGAAAGCAAACGACGGTGCTGAAGAGAACTTTGTGATGAGGTGGCTGCAGACCCATTGGGTTCGCCATAGAAAATAACACCTCAGAAGTTACAGCATGGCAGGGCACCAGGAATGGACGGAATTCCAAATGTAGCTCTGAAGGTGGCTTTCAGGAAACGGCCGGATCTTTTCTATTCTTGCCTTTTTGAAGACCCGTCAACCTATCGTCCAATTTGTTTATTTTTTTTAAATATCTTACCCATAGTATCCAATATGGGTAAGATATTTAAAAAAATTCTTTCCCCCAGGCTACACGAATTCACGGAGGTTGTAAAGGGCCCCTCAAGTTCTCAATATGGATTTCGTAAAGAGCGACCGACGTTAGATGTTGTTGGATTGGTAGTCGAGATGGCCCGCACAGCAATTGCAGGAGCAAGTTGGATGAGAGGTGCTAAGTGTTATGCAGCAATCATCACTCTAGATGTTAAAAATGCTATTAACACTGCAACATGGACCTGTATATTAGATGCCCTACGGACTATGGCGGTGCTGTCTTATGAGAGTTTTCACAGACCATTGTAGAGATAGTTGTGGGATAAGCTGCAGAGATGTCGCAGTGGTAGTGGCGGCGAAGTACTTGGAATAAGTTACCTTCTTCGCTAACCAGGCTGTTGCTACGGTTCGAGGTTGGCTGTCTTCGGTAGGCCTACAACTTGTGGATCACACAAGCGAGCTTCGTCATTTTCACGGTGGTTAGGCACGAAATTCGATCCCAGACTTGCTTAAAATACCTTTGGTATCATGATTGATGCACATTTCCGCTTTAATGTTCACACGGAATATACCTGATCAA
>NW_027110347.1:378939-380208 GCF_000696795.3 Halyomorpha halys
TGAATCGAAATCTCGTAAGAAGTCATCCATGCTGTGTGGTAAAGGAAAACCCTGTGGTTTTTATAGGAAAGAGCACATGCAAATACAAATCTTTTTCCAAACACCTTTAAATAATATTTTAATTCTAACTAAAAGTTTGCATTTAATGTTAAAGTTTATATTTAATGTTTTTGTAAATAAACTTGTGTATAGTTGAACTAACCATTTTCTACCTGACTATAAACTTGCACTATGAATATGTTCCATCTTCCTACAGTGGCTGCTTCAACTCAAGCCTTTCTATAAGGTTCGACCATTTTTCATACTTCGAGATTTCTTAAGGATGCCTTCACAGTACACTAATCTATCGCCTCAGGTTTCTTTAAAGATATCATCATAATTATATTATAAGTAATGAGCGAGGCAATGAATGTGGTCCCTTGACCCATGACCAAATCAAATAAACTTTTATTATATCTTTAATAAAAGCAAAATATCTTCTTGAAATATTAATGGTTTAGTCCTGAATATTTGATAAGAATTCCGATATTTAAATAAGGATGAATAAATTTATAATTATGAAGCGAACCACATTGAGGTGGCAAATAAATATCTAAATAGCTTAACCATCTCAAGCAACTTTAATCATCTTAATTTGATATAAACGAAAAATTGTTTTTTTATATACCTTTAAGGGATTTTTTAATAAAATGGTGTTTTTTTTAAAAATGGAAGACTTCAAGTTAAAAAAGGAAGTACATATTTAGCATAGAGTAGAGGCTGAGACTCGAACCTGATGAGTCCGATCTCACAGTCCTCAATATAAAAGGTCCCCTTGCGGAGGAGGGAGAAGCCTGTAAGCTGACCAACTGTACTCTGTAAGCTGACCAGCTGAACCCTGTAAGTTGACCACCTGAACCCTATAAGCTGACCATCTGAACCATGTAAGCTGACCACCTGAACCCTGTAAGCTGACCAGCTGAACCCTATAAGCTGACTAACTGAACCTAAGAGAAGAAGAGTTTTCCATGTTGATGTCCGCATCAATAGTGTATTACAAAATCTTATTATCTAATTAGAAGATTAGGGTTATAATAATGTTCCAAATGTGTATGAATTTAGTTATTATATAGTATAATATAATATATTACAATGAAAAAAGAAAAAAAAATCATTAAAGCAAAACGAAGAAGAAAATAAGGAAGGTAATATGGGACTATTTTATCTTGACGCAATTAGATTTTGTTTGGTCACGTGTTCAAAGTCCGGTTATTTCTGGTTTGTTACATT
>NW_027110347.1:381289-382519 GCF_000696795.3 Halyomorpha halys
TTTCCGCTTTAATGTTCACACGGAATATACCTGATCAAGTAGCATCCTTATTTTCGGCATACCGAACGTTGGAGGTCCTAGGGAGATTCGCAGAAGTCTTTCTGTTAGACATTTAAGGAAACAACAGAGCAAGTATTTTTCACTTGCATTGACTTTGCCGAAGAGAGGAGTGAATTGGAGAGAGTGTGTGAAGGAATCATCTATAAATATTGTCTGTTTTGATCGATTTGCCCATTATTTTTAAGGTTTGGTAACAAAAATTACCATGATATTAGATGAATAATTTCCATAATAAAAGACAAATAAATTAATTTTCAAAATCAATTTCAAAATTATCAAAATTTTGGTCCCACATGAGCCATTTTTTTCGTTTCTGGAAACTAGTAAGGAGTCTTGCTTTATGCTAATAAAATATTTATTGTATAGAAAATACATTTTTTTTTAGTGGAACCATATTTTAGCTTTTTTTAAATTTTTAATGCAATTAGCAATATTTTTCTAACCATTAAAAAAATTAATTATTAATATTAATCTTCAAATGCATGCAGACTAATCAAAATACTAAAATTATATACAACGATTTTTTATCATTTGATTTTATCAAATATTGCTTATTAAAAGTTACCCATATGGATTATTAGTCAATGGAATATTCCTTGAGTTAATTATATATAAGTTTGATACATATAATTCAGTAAATAATAAAAATTAAATATCGGCTGTTCTGTCAGTTTTTTTTAATCCAGTTTAGGTTAAAGCGCTATATAAAAATAGTCTGTTGCCTTATTACTAATATTAGTTGAAAAAGGATGCATTAATGGCGTCCATGACATATTCATCCATGCTATCTTTCCAATGAGCATCTTGCACGTTGAAGATGTATAGTCCTCAAGTTATTACACAATGTACATAAAATGGTGAAAGAACAAATCTGCAATAAATATGGATGAAATATTTAATACCGCATATCTTAGCAAATAATAGTCCAATATCTATTCTAAAAAAAATAGATCACAGATAAGTAAAACATGAACATTAATTTGTATTTTTCTGCATTTTATATTAGAGATTAAAAATCACATCGTTGACACAAAGCTAAACTACTGTAGATATTGTTTTCCTTGGAACCTTTGAAATCAGACTTGAGTTAAGTGAATCGAAATCTCGTAAGAAGTCATCCATGCTGTGTGGTAAAGGAAAACCCTGTGGTTTTTATAGGAAAGAGCACAT
>NW_027110347.1:383217-390583 GCF_000696795.3 Halyomorpha halys
AGAGCGAAGGAGGGAAGGGAACCATTACTCAAAGGAGGACTGACACCGCGCCCTGGCCAGCTCATGAAGAATTGTGGCTTAGGAAACAAAAAAGTATGAATGTGGCCATATGTTATAAAGCCTTCCACTCAGCTTCCATTCTTCGGTCATGGTTTGTAGCACATCTAATCTTTGTTGGTAAATCTTTTATTACTCAAAATTAAGTATATATTGTTTAATATTTTAAAAAGAAAAGTGAGTACTAGAAGATCGCTGATTGACTGTGAGTTATAATAAAAGGAAGATATGTGCGGTCAAATAAAAACTCTGAAAGTTGTAACTCTATTTTTTATAAGTCAACTTTTCAGCCTTGGGTCTTCATCAGGCCTAATCCAGGATACAAACACTTGAATAGGTAAAAATTAATGAACAATGTCAATTAAGAATGTTAAAAAAACTTGTACAGTGAAACTTAATATTAAATAAGAATTTAAAAAAAAGGTTTAAGACAATTAGAGAAAACGAAAATAACAACAGATAAGAAGGACTTACAATAATACTGGCATACAAGAGATGGAATAAAGGAATAAGAGTAAAATCAAGTATGGAGAAAGATAATGAACAAGATAGGAAGCGTTCCTGTCAGATGGTAAGCGGGCAAGGAAGTGAAGTGGTAATGAAGGGAAGAGTGGTAGGACTGTTGACGGTTAAAAATACGTTACATTTGGAAATAACGTTGGGGGTTGAGTTCAGGCTACCGAGCGGGTCCGCGGGTGGTCGATAGTGGGATGAATATATCGAATAAGCAGCATCGAATCAAGAACGGCATCGTTACCAGGTGGGGGAGGGTGGTTGGTGGCGCCGCCACTCTCGCATGTACCCTGAGAGCCCAAGTGTAGCTTCACAATTATTTGTATGAGCCATTTTCTGCATTTAAGGGTTTTAAGCAGGGATACAGTATGTCCCCAACCCTGTTTAAAATTTATTTGTAACAGGAAGTAAGGAGGAAACGCGAAATGGGATGGGAAATTCATTGTCATCAACGGACATATGCTGTTCACCCTTTTCTTTGCCAACGACCAAGCAGTAGTCACATATATCAGAGATGACTGGGAAGAATCGGTGGAGACCCTGAAGAAAGAATACAGCCTGTGAAATCTATAGACAAATATTAATAAGACCGAATACCAGCCGGTAAGCTGCAAAGAGGCCGCGGGCATTCTGATTGATGGAAGTATATGTAAGAAGGTAGTCTCCTTCGAATACCTGGGATCAACAATAGATGGGAACGGTCCAGACAATGGAGTCTGAACCAGATCTTATGAGGAGAGCTGGTCAGGCAAGAAGGTTGCACCCAGTCCTCTGGAGTACGGTCATCTCAACGGACAGCAAAAGGTGCATTTAACTAGAGCAACAAACTCGAGCTTTCTTGAGGATATGCCTGAGGATTACCCGCCTCGATAGACTCAAGAATGAGGATATTAGGAGCAGGCTAGGGGTGAACAAAGGAGATCCATAGAGGATTAGAAGGATCAGAATGTAATGGTATAGGCACTGTCAGCGGATACCAGAACATAGGTGTCCGAAGAGACTTCCACAATGGGAACAACCAGGAAAACGGAGGAGAGGAAGACCCGGAACCCGGTGGAAAGAATGCGTGGAGGAGGACATAGCCGGCAGGGGACTTGAGGGAGAAAACCGGCAAAAGTAAAGTAAGTATGTTAAAGTAAAGAGTTTAAAAAAAAATAAAGAAATATTTCAAATATAAATATAAAATGAAATAAAAATAATTAAATAAAGATACAATATATATACAATCTGACAGGTACGCTTCCTATCTTCTTTGTTATCTTTATTAATACTTGATTTTACTCTAATTTTCGTTTTCCATCTCCGTCAATATACTTTTATTATTATACTTTTTTTTTATCTGTTGTTACTTTCGTGTTCTTTAATTATCTAAAACCTTTTTTTATTCTTATTTAATTTTAAGCTTCATTGTACAAGCTTTTTTTAAAATTCTTAATTGACATTGCTCATTTATTTTTACCACATTTAAGTGTCAGTATATTTTTTTTAGCCCTTATGAAGCCTGTAAGGGAGGGCGAAACGTTGCCTGATAATAAACAGCACGACTATTTGTGTTTTCCTTTGACCGCACCCGGACCATCTTCCTTGAGTTAAGCCAGAATTGCTACCTATAACTCCCTGAAAATCAGATCGAAACGTAAGCAGAAATGAATTATTTTTGGCTTACTTGTGTTTTTCAGCTGACTGAACCCCCCTCCCCCCTCGTCCCTTCTTTTCTCATCTTCCTACTATTTTTATGAAAAGAGAGTACTTTATAAAAAAAAAATAAATAAACATGAGACTATTGGAACTAAGAATTTTTCTTATTGAGGATAATTTAGCTTCAACAATAATTTTATCCCTATTTGGGAAAAAAAAAATTAATTTTAATTTCAAAATACAATGAAAAAATGGCTACCAAATGTATAGACCATTATTTGCACCCTAAAAAAAATCCTACTTTTTTATAGGTAGTGCATATGGTGCAACTGGTTAAGTAGGTTTTTCCTTTTTCTTTTCTATCTCTAATATTACAAGAACTTAAACCATTTAAGGTTCTATTTATAAATGCATATACAATTTATTGTATATAGTTTGATAAATTAATTAATTATACAGTTTAATTACCTGTATTTTTAGGTCAGAGAAAAAAAATAAAAGAAATTTTATATTTTTTCAATTGATCGCTTCAAAATAAAATTTAAAGGGATAGTTGAAACTTGGTGAAAAAACCCTCTTAACTTCCGTCGGTCACATTGGAATTGAACGGTTCGACAAATTATATCCAAGCACAAAATTAATTTCAGACCATCAGGCACGGAACTAATTTTTTTTGTTGATGTCTGAAACGTTTATTGCGAGTGAATATTTTTGGTTGAGAGGACATATTATTAAGAGTGAATATTTTCAGTTGGGAGGACATATTGTTTTGCGACTATCCATTGAGTACAAAGCTCCCGTAGCTCCAGCAGTGTAGAAGCTCAAAACCTAATTCAATTAAGCATCTGAATCCATGTCTTTATAGCGTCTTCTTCTACAAGGGTGAAACCCATTGTTACACTTCCCCAAGTTTGTAATCGAGGAGTTGGAACAAACGTAACTTATTGTTTTTTTAAAGCGAGTTATTTATCTTTAATAAATAGTAAAATAAAAATGTGTATGAGCTACAGTGGACTTAATGCCATTTCCTCCTCTAAGAAAAGAATTATATTTTACCAACGGCATTTTTATTAGCAAGTCCTATATCGATATTGATCCAGGCCGAAGCATCGCAATATGGAAATCTTTACTAATACAAATACTTTTTCTCCAAACATCCGTTATTGGACATTTTAATTGTTCACCGAAAGGATTTAATATTTATTAGTTCATTATATTTAATAAAATTGTTATATTTCGAATTACGAATAATGTCTAATTTATAACCCGATAGCAACGACCCAACTAATGCATCACAAACACTACAGGCACACATAACATCTATTGAAGAATAGTGTAAAAAATGGAGAATCAAAATAAATCCTGACAAATCCCACCAGATCACCTTTACTCTCCGTCGTAAACCCTCCTGTCCTACAGTATCCTTTCTAGATACACCACTAACGCTTGTTGAACAGATTCGACACTTAGGACTCCATCTTGACAAGAGACAAAAAAAAAAATAACCCGATGTATATTCAGTTATTTCTGTTGATTCGTTGGCCAATGTGAATGTAATCAATACAATATTTTGTTTTTCAGTTGGGCCTTGTAGATATTTGGCTGTCCGAATTTTGGGCTACTGCTTTCCAGTTTGCTTATGCAACTCTTTCGCACCTTTGTTAATTCAGTCAATATCTGGTTTTTGGTCTCCCACGTGGTCTCTTACCAACTATACTGGCATTCATCTTTGTGTATAGGCGTCCTGATGGATTTACAGGCCACATGTCCCACCCAAAACCTCCTTGCCTCCATATCAGGAGATATTATCTCACAGGTCTATACAAGAAGTCCATTGTTAGTTCTTCTCCTCCATGTGTTAAGGTTCTGATCCCAGATCGCTCCTGTAATTTTACGGAGGACTTTCTATTCAAATCTCTCGATTCAGCTTTCTAGTGTACCTGTTAGAGCCTAGGCTTTCTAGTGTACCTGTTAGAGCCTAGGCTTTCTAGTGTACCTGTTAGAGCCTAGGCTTTCTAGTGTACCTGTTACAGCCTAGGCTTTCTAGTGTACCTGTTAGAGCCCAGGCTTCCTAGGCGTGTATAAGAGCTGGCTTTGACATGGCATTGTACATCCTTACATCTTTATATTCCCCAACAATCACTGGTCTGGTATCAATAAAAGAAACCCAACATTATTTGTCATCTTGATCGCGATTGTGAATCGTAATAGTCCAAATCGGCAGGCTGATGCGCAACATCAGTGGCAACATTTCTATTGCGCTTGGTTCTTGAGCTAGTTATAATGTAGACGTACAGTCAAATAGCTTTTAATGTTTTTAAATGATTGTTGTTTATTTTTTTCTAGGTTATAATCTGGAGGCAGCTTTGGGAAGCGTTCTCAATGCGGCATACAGCGGCCTCGTCTGCTGCCTTTTTATCCTGTGAGTAATTTTAAATTAAATAGTTTTTGTTTAGATTAACTGATAAATTTCACAACAGCCAAAGTGGCCTATATACAAAATTGGCTGATTAGAGTTATTTTACATTCAAAATGTAGTTTTCCATTATGTTCGCAATAGCAAACAGATTTAACTGGATATTTAAGGTTACTTATTAAAAATGTGAATTTAACAATGTATGAAAACTTACAAAATTAAAATTTATTACTGTACAGGGGCACTTTGGAAGCTAAGAACTTGCTGTTATTTTGTATACACTCACACAAGTATCATCTGTATGTGGCAATAAGTGCAAGAGGGCTTATGCGTATGATTTATAGCCCAACAATTCCCTCTTAACTTGAGAGGATTATCTCCAATACCTTTATGATATAGGACTATTTATAATGCGTCTGTAATAAAGTATGGTTATCTATAATAAGTCTTTAACATAATAGTATCTTAATTAAGTCTATGACATAGAAATATATATTAAGCCTACCATAGGCTTAACATCTATAGTAATCTTGGAAAAGAAAAATTGCTAATAGCTTAACGATAAATTCAGTTTATTTTTGTTTCCAGAATAAGCCTTTTGAAAAAGTCAAAATTTATTTAAGAAAAAACAACTCTTCTAAATAATAATATTTACTTAGATCAGTCAAGTAGTTTTAATACATTTTTTTCGTACCCTTAAACATTTGTAGCAGAATCGCAAGTTTGGCCTAAGCTAATACAAGCCCTGAATAAATAATTCTGTTATCAGCTACGAAATAAAAAAAATAACAGGAGGAGAAGGAGCATTATCAGTTCAGTTTAATTTGGTCAACTGCTATTAAATGTTATTTTATTGTTCCATCAATTCATAAAAATGTCTGAAGTGGAAGACAAACTTGGAGACCGCTAAAAGGCTTTACTCTAATAATGGATCAATTTACATAGCAATTTCCAAGCCTTTAACTCAATCATGGAGGGCTGGCAATATCCGCTCAACCTTAAAACGCTCCTCCAGGCTCACCGAAATTATAACTGGAATTCATCTCCACTTTTATGCTCTTGTGCATCCTGGAAAACTGATCATCCGATCAGGATCTTTGTATGTATAGAAAACGGGATTTCCCGTAACTTTGTATATATTACAGTAAGTGCCGTGAAATAACCAAAACAAAAAAAAAAACTGGGAGAGAAATGACATATGCAGTCATATTTTATACTGATTTATTCTCTGTACTGATTCTCTCTATAAATAGTTTTATCCAATGTTTACACAGGGGGATAGGTATTGGTATATAATGATGTATACGCGTTTATAAAGGTTATGGGATAGATCTTCTTCTAGGGATAACCTTCAATACAGTGAAATAGACTATTATTTTCAGAGAAAATACGACAATAATAAATATACAACTAAATTAAATTGAATGTTGTAGGAAAATAATTAAAATAAAATTTATTAGCCGTGAGTCATTATTGAAGCGCTGATGCCCCACCCTCCTGCACCCGCCTCCTCCTTAAGCCCTCCCTATAATTGCATCTTGACTTGCTAATGCACATTCCTTCCATTCGAGAAGATAATTCAATGAATGATGGAAAACTCGCATTAACTATTCATTGACAATATAAGGCCGTAGAGGGCCTCAACAACAGCTCATACCTAGAGCTGCTTTCTATTATTTTTAAATCTTAACAAAAATAATTACAAGGAAAAAAGTATTTTCAAATAGCTGAAGAGGTTCACCTCAATGAATAGCTGTGGCAGGGTACAAGGTAGGGACAGAGCATTAATACTTAATTCATTTTAATTTTACAGAGCTCAGCACTTTTGGCCATTTTCTTAAGTCCGCACCAAACTCAGCAAAATTCTAAGAAATATAACTAAACGGCACAGTTTCTATTCTATAAAATAATAATAATAAATTTGTTACTCTTCTATTCTGATTTAAATTAAATATTAAAATACAATAGAGCTTGGTTTCTTTATACCCCAGGCGTTTCGAGAATACTGCACCCCATCTTCATCTCATTTGCTGCAGTACTATTAACCGATATATATATACATACGTATATAATATGTTTTAATGTTATATTAAAAGCCTAACACTGTGTTAGGCTTTTTGACCTAAAGTAGAATGGAAAGAAATTACATTGTTAAGTAGTGAATGTCTAACGAATTTAAAAAAAAAAATGTATAAATTTGCTAAAAATATTTAGCGTGACAACCAATCTCTAATGAGTTGATCAAAAAATAATGAGATTGACTTTTATTGCAGATCACCAGATCAAGAGTTCCAAATAAAAATGCGTGTTGTTCAGTATCTAATAGATTTATTAAATTGCTCACAAAAATTAATTTCCAAAAATTGTTCAATAGTTGAACTATCTCGTCCAAAACCACATTGGTAGTATCCGATAATTTCTTCAGGGTATTCCGTGATTCGACTAGTTAAGATTAGCGTAAATATTTTATAATATACAGGAAGGAGTAAGATTCCTTGATAGTTATTACGATCCGTCGTCGGCCCCCTTTTTGTGAAGAGGAATAAGAAGAGTCTCCTTCCTTTCCTCAGGCATCTCCTTTCCTCAGGTATCTCCTTTCCTCAGGCATCTCCTTTCCTCAGGCATCTCCATTCCTCAGGCATCTCCATTCCTCAGTCATCTCCTTTCCTCAGTCATCTCCTTTCCTCAGACATCTCCTTTCCTCAGCCATCTCCTTTCCTCAGTCATCTCCTTTCCTCAGTC
>NW_027110347.1:390633-402185 GCF_000696795.3 Halyomorpha halys
TATATTTACATACGTATATAATATGTTTTAAAATCAATAACTCCAATTCAGTAAGCCCCTTGTCCAAGAAATGTCTAATATATGAATAAATTAAGCCACACCTGTGTTAGGCTTTTTGATCTGAAGTAGAATGGAAAGGAATTAAATTGTTAAGTAGCGAATGTCTAACGAATTTAAAAAAAAAAAAAATGTATAAATTTGCTAAAGATATTTAGCTTGACCAATCTCTAATGAGTTGATTAAAAAATAATGAGATTGATTTTTATGGCAGATGACCAAGATCAAGAGTTCCAAATAAAAATTCGTGTTGTTCAATATCTAAAAGATTTATTAAATTGCTTACAAAAATAATTTCCAATAATTGTTCAATAGTTGAACGATCTCGTCTAAAACCACATTGGTAGTATCCGATAATTTCTTCAGCGTGTTCCGTGATTCGACTAGTTAAGATTAGCGTAAATATTTTATAATATACAGGAAGGAATGAGATTCCTTGATAGTTATTACAATCCGTCGTCGGGCCCTTTTTGTGAAGAGGAATAAGAAGAGACTCCTTCCATTCCTCAGGCATCTCCTTTCCGAGATCTTTTTAACCAAAATGAAGCTCCAATTTCACCGCATCACTTGATTTGTTCACTAAGGTTTAATTTTGCGATGGCCATTTCGACTTCCCCCTGACTCAGTTCTTCTATCCACGGTCCAACACTCTGGTATTCAATAAGAGGAGATTGATAATTATTTCCCATACTCAGAATACTTTCAAAGTGTTTCTTAACTCTTCATTGGTCGCTGCGTGAGAATTTCTCTCACGTTAATTGTTTTCCGGGTCTGGAAGCTGCTAGAGGGAGACTGTGGTTCCCATATTCCTGGAATCTGTTCACAGTTCCTTCCTTCTACACCTCGCCCCTACACCACTCCAGCAGCGTCAAGCCCTCTTTCCCGGACAATATTCCCTTCTCGTGAGACATCATCTCAAGCGCGACTATGGCTGCTATAAAAATATTCAAGTTGTGAGAATTTTTCTCACGTAAGACAAATGTATTTAATCCATAATAAATGTTTTTTCCTCGAGGGAAATTGTAAAGAATAGCAGAACTAGAGAAACGTAAGCTTGAAGAGGCAGGAACTTCATTAAATACGTATTATTTAATAAGAATTTTATTTCGATACTATAAATGTATGTTGGGGTGGTCTTTATAATAACAATTTGTTTTTTTCATGTTTTCACTTCATCGCTGCACTGTATGAATGCTATTTTTCGTAATTTGGGTTTATTCAGGTAATCTAAAGAAAAAAGAATTGCCACCTGTGTAAAAGACCGATATGTCCTAGTTATACGGTGTCCACTTGCACCAATTTAGTACAAGAGATTTCTTCAGAATGAGCATTTCTTTAAAGATTAGTATTATGTTCATATAATGTGATATATCTGTATTTTGATTCTTTTTATAACTTTGTCTGTCTCAAAATATTATATTATGTTTATTACTATTTATAATTATGTTTGTTTTTGAATTTTTTAAAACCAGTTTACACTTGTATCAAAATAATGTTTTTTGTTATGCTTAAATAAACCTAATCTTAATCAAAATTTTATTTTTAAAAAATACGTTCTAGAGCTCTAAATAAGAAAAAGTCTCAGGCGTGGCCATCCGTGTTAAAATCGACCTAGCAACCGATGCCGGGTTAAACGTATCCAATATATCTCCTATTATTAGTTAATATATTATTATTTTTATCTCTTATTTCTATAACGATAGAGCGGAATTCCCAGGATCGGTTAATGCCTATTTACATTTATCTGCCGTTATTTTTGTTTATGTTATTTTCTATCTCTATTATTTTATTTTCTATCTCTATTATTTTATTTTTTTTATTTCTGTGGAATTAAGACGTCTAATTGTTATTATTAATTTCCCTTTTTCCGAGACACAAATTACCGACCTCTTTAATATTATCTCTAATTCATATCCATAAATTCTCAATCTCTTCATGACCTTTCATCTAAATTTTCTAAGATTTCAAATTTTTGCGATTACTAGTTTGAGATCTGAACCACATTCTGCCCCTCGATAGGATCTCACGTTAGTTATACTATTTTGCCATCTACGTTGTACTAAGACATGATCGATTTAATTACGCGTTTGCGAATCCGGTGATGTCACAGTATATTTGTTTATATCCTTACGTTTGAATATAGTACTTTCAATTTTCAGGTTTTTCGATGTGGGAAAGCTTATTAGTCGTGTTCCGTTATCATTGCTATTTACATGCAAACTTTCTTTGCCGATCGTTGGATAATATACTTCTTCTCTTCCAATCTTTGCGTTTTCATCTCCTAATATTATTTTCATACAGCTTCGGGCTAATTTATCGTAAACTGCCTCCAATTTATCATAGAATTCGCATTTAATCTGTTTATCACTGCCTTTGGTCGGAGAATGAATATTAATCACAGCGATTTTAAACCAATGTCCCTGAAATATTGCTACTGATATCCTATCAGTAAAAAAATTGGCATCCCTCAACGCGGAAAGCGAACTATTTCTAATACGAAATCAAGTGCCTAACAAATAATTACTACTCCTCCCCGTACCAAATGATGTACTTCTCTTCCTTTAACGTGCCCTCCCGTGGCCTGTGCCATGATATATATCTTGATTGTATCTCTTAACCTCGTTTGCGACTGATTGTAACCCACCAGTGGAATTTTAACTTCTGACGATCCACGTTCTTATAATTAAATCTCTAATTTTCAATTTGCGCTATGAATCCCCTAAAGCAGCCCCCATCCGGGAGACCCGATCGGGGGACTAGTTTACCTCCGGATAATGAGCGGTTTACCTCAGTGGGATCCTTGGCTGTTTTGTGAAAGATGAAAGAGTCTGATGTCTACACTGACAGAATGTGCTGCGTACTGACAAGTGTACAGTCATAGCATTGTTTAATGTAACTCCTCAAATAATGATCCGAATTTTGTCATGTACAAAAACTTTAATGTAACTCCTCAAATAACGATCCGAATTTTTTTGTTTTAATTAATCTTTCACTTGTGGGGAGCCTTTCTTGATGTGGAATAGGCTCTTGATCTAGCCTGGCACCCTGGGGTGCTCACCAATATTTGTCAATTCCTGACCTCAACAGATCATACCCCACCAAATCATACATTATCATTATCTGTTATTCAATTACATAGATTATTCAAAGTAAACCACTGAACTACTGATTTCCCTTCTCTCATCCCAGTCTCCTGGTGTACCTCAGAGTAGTATACTTTACACAGTTTTACAGTTGACATCCCTTCAATGTCCCCAGCCACATATGCCGATCACACATGCTATCAATGAACGATGATCTATAAATTGTACCAAAAATCTTCAATTCCTTATCAAAAGCCTTAAAGAACAGTGTTTAATTATAATAATTCCTGTCTTGGAGGACATTATCATAATAGATTGCAAACTTCATATTTTTAAACAATTGTATACTTCTCTATGGTTACTCCCAAATAATTGGCTTACTCTAGCACCCAATGAAAACTGAATTTATCCCTACCATTTTATACATTGGTAAATCTAAGATAAAGTTGGAACCAAAGCAGTAAGATAAGTGTTGGAAACCTAAATTCAATATTTTTATTAAACTGAAGATAATACTTCACTATCATTAGTTATCTTCAGTGCACAAAGAGGCTGAGAGGTATAAAAAAGATAGAAGAAGCCAGGAGAGGAGGGAATAACCCAATAGAGAAAAGAGAAAATGGGAGAACAGTTCTAACAATTAGATTTATATGTTATTTGTTGAGGGGCCTAATCAACTCCTCTTTCTCTCCAGCTGGAAGCCTCTCTCTTTGCTGCTCTCTCACTCGGCAATAATATTCCTTTTTATTCAGTGAATCGGAATAATATAGGGTTTAGTGGGATAATTAACATAATTATATAATTATCATGATATCTCCTAATAAAATATCTTTAAATGAACACCAAGTGAGCAAATTACAGCACGGATTTGTAACTATAGTAATTGTGTGCGTTATCGGAGGACCAGGTTATGTTTTTGCGACCAAGTGAGTTCAATGATCATTGAGCCCAATAAGCATGTATCTTCTATTTAAACCTTAAGTCTATTCAACACCAGAAATCGTTTATTTAAATCATCAGAAAATCATTTATTTATAAACAATGTGCGCATTACGAAAAAATAATTTAAAAACTAATTTTGCTTGAGTGGCGTACAAGAAGGAGTGAGAATAGCAAGAAGGAGTGAGAATGGGAAGAAGGAGTGAGAATGGGAAGAAGGAGTGAGAATGGCAAGAAGGAGTGAGAATGGCAAGAAGGAGTGAGAATTGTTTTTCATTGAATGGCCAAGAGACCTGGGTACGCACTGGGTAGTCCGGTTCCTGGATTTTAGCAATGGAATATTTTGTTCCATGTAAATGTGCTCTGGCATCTCGCAGTAAATCGAAGAAGAAATAATTCTCACTCCTGTTATGTTACAATATTATTTTCGATATATGCATTTCCATAGTGTGCACATTGGTAATTAATGAATCTTTTTTTTTTTCTTGGAGATGCTTGGTCTTTAATATATCCAATTCTTGAGCAAACGTACCCCTTAAAAAGAAATAATTACAATGCCTTTGAGATTGGCGAATCTTCTAAGTTCTCAAAGCTAAAAAAAAAGAAAAAAAAAAGGTAAAATAAATAAAATGCGAAAATATAGGAAGGACGTGTGGATTCAAGGCACGTGAAATAAGCAAAAGCCTGAATTTATTTATTTTAAAGTTTAATTTCTATTTCCCTAGTTACATTAACAGCTAATTGAGAAATTAAAGAATATAAGCAATAAATTTTATATTTTTTATTTTATTTTAATTTTTTTTTTGATAAAAGTAGTTTCAATATTGTCAACAATGAGACATCCGCTTCCTACCGATTCGTAATCACTTGAATCGTCCTTGACTAAAGAGACGGCGTATAGTTAGCTATTAACCAAAGAGACGGCGTATAGTTAGCTATTAACCAAAGAGACGGCGTATAGTTAGCTATTAACCAAAGAGACGGCGTATAGTTAGATATTAACCAAAGAGACGGGGCATAGGTTGGTATATACCAAAGAAGTGGGGTATAATTTATTATTAACTAAAGAGAGGGGGTAGGTTGCTACTTACAAATCCAATTGAAGTAATATAAAAACATTTAATTTTTAATAAAAGGAAGATGGTCCGGGTGCTGTCAAAGAAAAACTCAAAGTCGTAAAACTTTTTTTTCTTATGAGCCGTCTCGCCACAGGTAGCAGGGCTTCATGAAGGCTGTCAAGATGGGAAGCGGACAAGGAAAATAAATTAATTTATAACACTACTGTTAACGGAGCAGTTAGTCCTTAAGTACCTTTTTATTACTTATTCAAAACTAGTCTTCACTTATCCTTACCTCTTTTATTAGTTCACGAATTAGATAACTATAAAAACAAAAAAAACTTGAAAAACTGCTGAAGTTTAAAGCATCAATTTTTTTCTAAGGAATAATCTTTCGTAGCCAATTAAATTTTCCGATTGAGTATATATCTTAAAACCATGCTTCATTGGAGCCTTTCTTACGTAGAGGTGTCCTTACCATATAGAGAAATATGTAAAACTACAAACCAAAATCAGTACGGACATTGGTGTATATTCAATATGAGGTGGCATTGATAATACGGGATGGCATTAATAATATGAGATGGCATTAATAATAAGAGATGGCATTAATAATATGAGGTGGCATTAATACTATGAGGTGGCATTAATAGTCAATATTCAATACGAGGTGGCATTAATAATCAATACTCAATACGAGGTGGCATTAATAGTCAACATTCAATACGAGGTGGCATTAATAATCAATATTCAATACGAGGTGGCATTAATAGTAAATATTCAATACGAGGTTGCATTATTAATACAAGATGGTAATTATAATATTCATTACGAGGCGGGATTAATAATCAAAACAGCTTCTTTTCAATATCAGTTTACATTCTGATCAATTCACGAGCGATTATGACTCTGAATAAAGTAATTGGATAATTCATGAAATATTATAGTACTGTTGCGATTTTATATCAATATTATCGTTGTTAACTATTACTATAGTATTATTGCGTATTAAATTATTACTACTAGTATTATGACCTAGCACATTATTATCATTCGTGTATTAGTTATATGCAATATTATTATAGTTTAGCTCTATAGTAATTATTCACTACTACACAAGTCCTTATATATATATTTTATTTAGTGTAATTTACAACTGTACAAAATAATACAATAAGTAAATATGTTTTATGTTTCATATACACTTGAAAATCTTAGGAAGGAACCACCCATTGGTGGTACTTCAAAAATTAATTTAAATTAGAAGGTCCCGTGGCCATCTTGTTTTCAGACGCCTCGGAGGATTATCAGGGATTGTTAAGGATGAAAGATTGAGAATTAATGGGTTAGGATGGTTAAGGAGCTTGGAATGAAAAGACATATCTGTTTTGGCCCAACGAATGGGATGTTAAGGTTTTTGTTAATGAGTTTATTGGTAACGTAATAAGGAGCATCAAGGATTTTACGTAGGATTTTGGATTGTAAGAAAAGGATGTAGGAGGAATTAGTCCTTATGATTAAATATAATATTGAAATTAACATAATATAATAAACAATTATAAGTGAAGACATAAGTAATGCCGATTAAGGTTAATCCATGCAAATGACACCTAATAACATTTTGGAATAAAGTTTTTTTATTTTTTTATATCTCTAGTAAGGATATTTTAAATTTTCATGAAAGATAAAAGTGAAATGGACGTAGTGAGTAAAAATGAGGAGGATGAAATAAATCAAATTGCGGTAGGTACTTAAAGAGTTGGCTTGCTAATTTATGATCAACGAATTTAGAGAAAAAAAATGTGGCTTGATTTAAGGCCCTATGGAAATTCAAAAATGAATGGGTTCACAAAACGCATGAGAGATCTGCTTTTGAACGTGCTGTCTCCGACCCTTTCTTTCCATAGTTTGGTCGATTATCCGGCAATTTATAGGATCCAGTTTTAAAATTTTAAAATAAATTCCCATTGATGACCGAACTCCACAGTGCCATGATCTAACACTGGTCAAAGTGAATTACTGCCACCAACATACTTAGCGCTTCAATTATCCTTTTTTTCTAAAAGTTTATAGTCTTGAGTCAAAATATTAACAACAATTAAAATATTAATATATCAATAATGAATAAATTACTTTAAAAAAAGAAAAACGACTGTGGGAATATCCCTTCCCTTGCGTACTTGGGTTTTTGTTGGGCGCCTAGGAATACTGAAGCGGTGAAAGTAGTCCAGTTTAGTGCTTTCCATACCTCAACAAAAATCAAAACTATTATGATTAATTTACTATTTTATGTTTACAGGCACAGGTGTATGGAGTCTTAGGTATCTTGCCATATAATGAAGCATGTGAGTTTCATAGTGCTATAATGTGCAGTCGAAGGCAACCGAATATACCTAGTATTTATGTTATTACACGTTGCTGCACGAACATACCACCTGTTTGGTAAAGCATGTAGGTATCTACCTCCAACATCAGGGCCCTGTTTCATAATGGAAGCTAATAGTATTAGTTCAAAATACAACTATAGAAACAACGTGGTAATTGCACTAATACTTATTTTTTTCAAAATAGGGAGGACTACTAGTGATATTACAGGAGTTAAAAAGTACAAGTCTGTGTAATTGTATTAAGTTAAATCGACAAGACTAATAGTATTAGTTTGTACTTTATTATGAAACAGTGCCCTGATGTCTACACGAGTATTAATTTGCATTATCGAACATCATAATGATGGCTCCTCGACACTAATGGCATAAGAGGAAGATATACAAGAAGAAGAACATTATAATCATTGATTGGCCAAGAATTCCATTTAATTAATCATTTTTTTTATTTAATAGGTTCAAAAGAACTCGTTAAATTTAAATGTGTCAAAAAGGAGTGGGCAGCTCAATGATAAGGATCCGGGTTCCAACCCGTCAGTAGCAGATGGTTATTTAATGTTTCACTGTAACAGTCAATCAGCCCTCTGGGGTTCACCCAGCCTCATTAAGTGGAAACCCTTACCCACACCTCCTCAATAGTTGTATAGTTGTTGGGAAGAAAAAATGTGATTTTTAATATTTTTCAATTCACTGTTTTTTTTTCTTTGAATTCTGATAGTTCTTTCGTTTATGAATAAAATAATTTGTTTGTAGTTACGATTAGATTACGAATATATTTCAAAATTCGAATATATATTAAAACCGTAATTTCATCTGTGATTTCCCACACAATTAGGGTGTATTGCAATAGGTCAAAGTTTATAAAATGTCTTTGTTAAAATTAGCAAATAAAAGAATTTAAGGCTGGGATCTGAAAGCATGTCGGCTTATCTTAAAAATAAATTAATCTTATGAGGACAACACTTACAGCGTTAACTGAACCCGGAATAATTTGTCATCTAAAGTCTCTCTTAAAAAAAAAATAATGTTAGCTTCTGTGCCACTATATATTAGGGCTCGGCGATACGAAACGATATAATAATCCTTATTACTAAGTAAATGGTAATACTTCATGTGTGTCTAGCATGTGTGTCATGCTATTCTCTGGTATAGTGGAAAGTCTAGGTACCAGGCTGTGTCAGTGAAGGGAAGTGGTATTGAGTGAAAATGAATTAGCGGGTAGGATCATCAGGGTCGGAGGGTGAATACGATGTTGCATTGTGATTCGTTGATTTTAATGTATCAAATGTTGCGCCACAGATCCTTTGCAATTGCGGGGAAAGGTTGCTTTGGAGGTTTAGAAAAGTCACACCAATTTAAAACCAATCCATCCTGGCATACTCAATTGAAAGCTTTCTTCGTCTAAAAATGTGCAAGGTATACTACTTTCTTTCAGGAACAATAAATGGTCAAGACCTTGTTGAACTATGGAGGATTATAAACTAAAGGCTTCTTTGGGGTTGGGCTCGCTAAAGAAGGGTTTTTTAAATAGGCTGGAACAAACTTATCGGCCTACAGGATGAAACTCACCGCGTTCATCTGCAATATGATTACTATACAGTATCATTACCATTTTCGTAAAGTGTTTTTATATCAAAGCAAAGTGGATTGTGCGTGCGTAGGATAATATTTCAGAGGTAAGTAAGGAATATATTGGGAATTTTTAGAACGATACAACAAGTGAAAAAACTGTATTTAGAGGCTGTTCTGGATTTATTTTATTTATAAGGATTTAGGATTCGGAGGAATTGCCAGCTTTATGAGATAAGGAAAAAAAATCGTTGAAGAAAAGAATTCCTTAACTTAGTTATATCATGTTCAGGAAGAGGGGCCCATTTTCGGGATAGGTACTTTTCAAATACTCTTCAAGAAGAGGGCTCCATGTTCCGGATTTTTACTTTTCAAATATCTGTTTTCATCTAACGATGCCCAGGAACAATCATCATGTTGGAGGAAATGAATTTAGGCATAAAAGAGTGTTTTATGTGATTCTTAAAAAAAAGTGACATGAAATATGTGCTAACATACAATATAAGTGATGATAGAAAATATAAGTGATATGGAAAAAATTGTGAGAATTAATAAATTAGGAATTGTAGGATGTCTTCCAATTTTAAATTAATTTTCATTTAACAATAACGTAAGAACAATCCCCTGTGAAGCTTCACGTTGATAAATATATGTGTGTAGGGAGGGGGCGAGGGGCTAAATATTGTATGTTTTCGTATCTGAAAATCTTATCAGCTTGTTTTCCAAATTCATTTTCTCTAAGGAGTGGCTTTCTGACATTTGTTGTTACTTCAAATATATCTGTTGCTTGGAGTAAGAACATATACTAAATCTTTTTGTTGGTTTATTCTGTATTATTAATAAAGTAGTATATAATAACTGATGGTGGCTGAAAACAGGAAAATATAGTACTTTGAAATATGGCTTCAAAAGGTAATCGAGAGAACAAAAAAAAAAAAAATATAAAAGTAAATATATCAACTTTAAAGGTTTACCGAAACTATATATATATATATAAAACTTATGTGCACTTGGATATATGTGGACTAAACAGAAAAACATAGCAAGATGATTTTAATAATTTTGTATCTTATTTTCTTTTTTTACTTTTCAAGTTGATAGATAAAATTTTACTGTCAAATTCAGTAAATGATAAAAATCATAACTAAAGCAATAAATAAAAATGTTAAAATAATTATTGAACATAATAGACGCGAAGTCAGTTGGCAACATCCTTATGTTAAATTATAGAATATTATTGCATCAGTTAACATTTTATTTTATTACACACCAATTTATCAATAATAATTTTAATCCTCAATGATTTCATAATTGGCAAATATTAGTCTAGTCAAGAAAAGTTCAAAAATGTATTTGTCTTAACAGGAAAATATTTCAATTACACATATATAAATAAAAAATAATTGTTGAACTCTTAGCTTGCTTAGTGCTGAGCGCATTCCAGAATGGGGAGGTGGAAAAGTTCCAAAGTGTAAAGTGGCAATAGAGGAATTGGCCAAGTGGGGTGTGACCTCTTAGCACGTTGCAATAAACGGCTGTTCCTTTCGCTAAACATTTACAGACAATTCTCCCTTTCTCATTGTGGCCGGCCTTTATTGCTTTTGTTACTCTCTTTATTGCTAACATTAGAGATATTTCACACCTATTCACTTTTATACAACAATTCACATCGACCAAATCTGAGAGAAACACTCCCAGCATTGTTTCATTACAACAATATATACTAACTGGCTGCTGGTCCGGAATGAAACTATATTTAATACTTGAATAGTACTGTAACAGTAGTTCTAGTAACTTAATAATAGTTTAACATATAACATTAGTCAACTAGGACCTTTTTTTTAAAAGTAAATTAGAATTTACCCATCACTGAAAACCAAAGTGACAGTTATGGGCCAAAGTGACATTAAAGACTGACAGTTCCAACTTACTAACAATCGATATCTATGCTGACGGAAGCAAACATGAACAGAACACGAGGTACGCTTTTACATTAACACATAATGACACTTATTATGACGAACAACATAGAGTTGGCCCACATTGCTCTAACAAATTAGCAGTAATTAAGGTCACATACTACATGCTTAGACAGACAGACCACCCCACCTTATATTATAATATTTATACCAACAACAAAATATTAATAGACCATAAAAAATCCGAAAAACCACGACTTACTTACCGACGCAATTAGACACAACATAATCAAAATTATGAATAGATATAAATATCAAATAATAAATATCAAAATGTAATTACAATGGGTTGAAGGTCACAGTGGGGTCTACAGTTATGAAAGAGCTGACCGTCAAAGTTTTAATTTAATAAAAACCTGCATAACACACGGAGATATATGGAAATCTCAAGTCTTCGCAAAATACAAAAAAGTGTAGGTGACCTCATCTCTAATATAGATTTAGCTCAATTTTTTTTCTGTTATCTTTTCTTTTAATATTATT
>NW_027110347.1:403600-403857 GCF_000696795.3 Halyomorpha halys
AATAGAAAAAGTACTAAGTAGAAAAAACACAGTCAACCAATTTCTAATAATAAGTAGTCGATTAATGTATTAAATGTCCATATATCTAATCTAAAAACGCTGTGAAATGTGCTTGCTGCTACCCTCATCAGAACCAAATCCTGTTAGTTCCTAAATGATCCCCTTCGTAAACTTGTGATATTGGTGATTTGCTCTCGTCACATTAACGGTTGTCTTTTATAGATACTTAATATTGACCACCATAATACAGTATTTTT
>NW_027110347.1:406504-407768 GCF_000696795.3 Halyomorpha halys
TTAAGATTACTTATGTCGTACAAAAGTATTACAATTATTCTATACCTTTAGGAAGGCTTTTGTATTAACCAGTTTACCAATTATATATTTTTATTTTTATAAAATATTATTACCATTGAAACATATATAATATAATCAGGGATGGTATTATGTAATATAATAGTAAATAAACTATATACAGGAACTAAGTATTTATTTACATTTAATTGCATTGTTATGATTAAATTATATTATAAAATGAGTGAAATGATCCAGATAAATGATTTGTCATTAAAATATTGTAACATTACCGATTATTACCTAATATATCTATGAATGACTGAATGGATGTTGTCCTGTGTTTTAGCCGTGGCTCCAGGTCTTTAGACTTCTGGTTGGAGTCCAAGCTCTTTCCCAGATCGTCTCCTAACTTCTGTGTTCTGTGTTCTACCCCCTTTTAACCAGTCCCCTCTCGTTTGTAGAGCCTTACCTTTTCGGAATCTAATTTGCCATTGGCTCTCATTAGCCACGCCCGAGAAGAATACGTTACAAGGTGCTACAAGTGTTGTGTATAAACTATAATTGACCTGCCTACCGAAAAAGCAAGCAAGCTGTATTAATAGATCTGCTCGGAAAGGCCCCTTCAAGATGTTGTATCCGTTAACCAGCTGTGAAAAGTGTCCCTGTGTTGACAGACATCCTACTCGGGACAGGTATCGGAACATATGGCAGACTTTAATAGTATCTTAAAGTAAAGTATCTTAATAGTGTCTTCTATTAATGGAAGACTTTAATAGTATCACAAGGGTTATTATACATGTCTTATTATTTCCAAATAATTGAGTTTGATCATAAATGAATGGACTTCTCATTCATGAGGCTCAGTTTGTGTAGGTTTATTAATGAAATTAGCCTGTTGCTGCCTACACGGGCCAAGTTACACTTAGATTTATATCTTTAAAAATACTTTTATTAATAAAATATTTACCTTAAAAGGCAATGATTGACGGAGGCTCTTGAAAATATTCAATCTATATCGATAACTTATTTCTATAATTTATTTAAAATAAATAATTTATTAATATTTGTATGTTAATTATTAGAATAAAAATGAACCTGCCGAGTGGTATTTTGTTACAAAGCAGTGGAACAACTTCCGCATTGGCAACTATTTGGATTTCGGAGAATTCCGAAACAATACACCAGTGTTCAATCCACCATTTCAGCAAATATGCAGTGAATTGGCAGGGGTTAGTGGTAGGTATTGCAGGATGTAATAACCCCC
>NW_027110347.1:408038-409691 GCF_000696795.3 Halyomorpha halys
TTATTATTTATATAGATATAAATGTGAGTAATAAATAAATGATACAGTGGAAAGAATTAGTTAAATTTATAACGGAGCTTATGAAAAAATATAGTAAAAGGAAAGAACAGGGGATGAGAAGGAATAAATGGAGAAAGTGGAATGAAGAAAGTAAGAAAATAGAATTAAATAAGAAAATAGAAAATTGTTACTTTGTTCATTCCCCTTTCTTTTTGTTTTTATAGCCCCGATGAAGACCTGAAAATCAGGTCGAAACGTCGGCATAAATAAATATATTTTTGTTTATTTATATTGTTTCTTTGCTTACCGCACCCCCCGATCATCTCCTATCTTTTATTTTGAAAAATAACCTAAATTGAGAGTTCTAATTAATTAGTTATTGTGTTCACACATTTGATGTGAACTATTGTAAAATGTGTGGATATGTACTTGCAAATTTTCAGAGCAAAGCTCCTTTGCCTTGGTATGTGTGTGTATATGTAAGCTCATTTTCCTCGGTATGTGTGTGTATCTAAGCTTCTCTGCATTTGTATGTCATATTTCCTCAAACTGGAAGGTTGAACTCATGTTTTTTTTTTTCAAACAAAAGTATAATTATAAGGAGATGATTCCGTCCTAGATTTTGATCAAGCTTTTTACGATGAATTAACGCTGGATACGTGATAATATTTGTGCAACATCGGATAATTTTGCGAGTGAATATCACGTTTCGTTAAACATACGTTTGAAAATTAAAGATGTGCTGCATAAAACATGTAATTATCAATTGAAGAAAAATGAAGAAGAGTTCTAAATTGGTGAAAAAAAAAATGGACATAGTGTTTTCAATCTTCAATTTACAGAATTTATAAGTCATCTCAGCCAAGCTGAACATTACTTTTCGGGTCTTCAATAACTTGTTTATAGGGAAAATACGTCACGAGTTGAAAGCTTAATATATTTATTATGAAGTAAAATAAAAATTAAATTTGAAATAGATAAAGAAATGTATATTTTAAAAAAAACTACTTTGAAACATGCAATGCTGGTAGGTACTGATTTTCAAATAGAAAATCTTTTATATTATAATTTAATAATACACAACATTTATGATATCATTGGAATAAATAATAATATAAAACGCTTGTCATTGGTTGATACCTAAAAGTTAGAACGTAGACATTAATTATGAAGATTTCGAAGAACTTAATTAACAACTACTACTTGGTAATTTTCAGAAGAGAAGAAAGTGAACTGAGGAGGGGAAGTTAAACCGTAATTAAAAATTCAAGAGAAAAAGAAAACAACATTAGTAACTCCATTTTGAAGTGAACAAAAGGGCCAACTAAAGGGGAGTCCTTTATCTTTATTTGCTGCCTGCTATTTATATTTCCAATTGCCAATGGCTCGTCACTTTATTCCACTTCTTAGGCTATTCTTACGAAAGACATATTTATTTGGTTATTTACTATCATATAGTACTACCAGCCGCACTCTACCAAACTATTTGCTCCATGTGATGACATAGAAACAAATTCAAATTAAATCATTCCCTAAAACACTGCTATTAAAAAATTTAAAAATAAATGCGAAGCGGGCAGTATGATAAGACAAATAAAAATTAAATTAAATTCAATATAAAATTAATATCAGTCAGTCAAAATTAATATATAT